>NW_025729267.1:0-114135 GCF_021461385.2 Schistocerca piceifrons
GTTGGGGTTTCCGAGGCAAGGCGTGTGGGCATAGGCGGCCGGATCAGCTGTTTCGTTCGTGTCGACGGCCGTTGCGCGCGGGAGTGGAGGGCGGTGTGTCGACACGCCTCCCTTTAACAATGGTCATTATTGCTGCCGTTGTCGTTTGGAAGGCGACTCTGCGACCGTGCAAAATGTGTGTGTGTGTGTGTGTGTGTGTGTGTGTGTGTGCGGGCTGTGTGGACGACAAGATGGCGGACGTGCGCCGGCGGCGGCTGTGCTGTGAAAGTGCAAAGTTGAAACAAAACAAGGTGCGGCGAGGACGACTGAAATTTTGCTTTGGACGTAGGTTTGTGTGGTGGCCCTGAAAAGGGCCGATTGTTGTGGGCCGGGCCGAGCCGAGCCGGCAAAGCGCGTTGCGTGCAGGGGAGCACGCGGCGCTGCGATTGCCTGGCCTCCTTTAGGCCTTCTTCTCGGTCTTCTTTGGCAGCAGGACGGCCTGGATGTTGGGTAGGACACCACCCTGTGCGATGGTGACGCCCGACAGGAGCTTGTTGAGCTCCTCGTCGTTGCGGATGGCAAGCTGCAGGTGGCGCGGGATGATGCGCGTCTTCTTGTTGTCGCGGCCGCGTTTCCGGCCAGCTCGAGCACCTCAGCCGCGAGGTACTCCATGACGGCGGCGAGGTAGACGGGCGCCCCGGCGCCGACGCGCTCTGCGTAGTTTCCCTTGCGCAGGAGGCGGTGGATTCTGCCGACCGGGAACTGGAGCCCAGCCCTGCTTGAGCGGGACTTTGACTTGCCCTTGACTTTGCCTCCCTTTCCGCGTCCGGACATGGCGATGGGCTAGCGACGGTGCACACGAGAAGGAAACGAAAACGACCGGTGCGAGCGGCAGCGAGTCGAGCAGCGGAGTGCGTGCCGGCGCAGCCGGGGTGGGGTGCTTTATGGGCTCGGGTGCGGCGGCCGGTTGCGCGCGCGCCCCATTGGTCGGCGGCCGCAACAGGGCGAGCTGGTAAAGGTGCGGCGGCGGCTGGCGGCGGGTGCCACTGTGTGGGGAGACGCTGACTAGAGCGGAGCGCTTGCTACTGGTGTTGCTGCTGCCGCCGTACGTTGGTTCGAGATGCCGCCCAAGACTAGCGGGAAGGCCGCCAAGAAGGCTGGCAAGGCGCAGAAGAACATTTCGAAGGGCGACAAGAAGAAGAAGCGCAAGAGGAAGGAGAGCTATGCCATCTACATCTACAAGGTGCTGAAGCAGGTGCACCCTGACACGGGCATCTCGTCGAAGGCGATGAGCATCATGAACAGCTTCGTGAACGACATTTTCGAGCGCATTGCGGCCGAGGCTTCTCGCCTGGCGCACTACAACAAGCGCTCGACCATCACGTCCCGCGAGATCCAGACCGCTGTGCGGCTGTTGCTGCCTGGCGAGCTGGCCAAGCACGCCGTGAGCGAGGGCACGAAGGCGGTGACCAAGTACACGAGCTCCAAGTAAGGAGGTGGCTCTGGAACGGAAGGAAGGATGGAGAGAGAATGCTCCTCCGTTGCGAGAGCGGCAAAACGGCCCTTTTCAGGGCCACCAACTTGCCTTTTGCGGGAAGGGCGGAATTGTTGTTGTTGTTTGTGTGGACGGCTGTGATGTATGTGTGCATTTTGATTGTGGGTGGGGGGGCGCGTCAAAGCGTGTTGCGCGGGGTACGGCCACGAGGTTGGTCGCCGTGGCGTGGAATGGTGGCACGCCTCGTTGGCGTGGTTTTTGACCCATTTGGTGTTGTTGGTGTGTGTGTTACCTGTCTGCGAGGGGGGACAGTGCGATCGCCGACTTTTGTGTCACCGTAACGACGGCCGTTTGCGGGTTTGTTTTTTGCACATCATACATGGCGAGGGTGAAATGTGAAATGTTGTTTTTTTTTGTGGTTTTTGTTTGCCGCCCACTATTCCCTTTGCTGTACGCCGAGTTTGACAATGGTGCGACGTAACTGCAGCGTGGAGGTGTGTGAGTGACGTTGAAATGAACGTGCCATGAAGACGCATTGTTGTTGCATTGTACTGTACGTGTACGGCGACACGCACGATGATGTACCATTCGACTCTGATTTTTGATAGCCGTGTCTGACTGATTGCGTACGACGCACGCACACCGATGTCGTCATTCAAGATGCACGCGTGTCCAGTGCAGTACAGTAAGCGCGACGCTAGACGACGGCGGCGGCGGCGGCGGCCGTTTTTGGCGAATGTCTGTACACGTGTTTGTCTGTGTCCATCCGGTATGTATTTGTTTGTTTGAAAGTGTTTTGTGTGTCGGTGACGTGGTCCGATCCGTCGCCCCCCTGAGTAACTGTCGATCGGCGCGATAGACCGGCGTCACGCAACTGAACCGAAGTCGTGGGCACACCCGTCATACTGTTGTACACCGTCGCGCTGAGAACGGTAACGACAGGTTGACTTTGATCGGTCGAATGTCTGGGCAGAACGTGAGGAAGGAGGCAAGAGTGCAGGAGGAAAGGACAGAGGGGGGGGGGGGCAAAAGAGAGAGGAAGGGAAAAAGGGGAGAAACGCATTCGTAGAGCAACGGAACGTTCCCGTGTCGGAGGCGTATTGGAGCCGCACTGAAATGCGTTTAACGGCGGCGCGGCTGCAAGTGTCTGCCGTGGTGAACGTTACCTTTGACGGCTGCATTGGCCTTTGCTTTTTGCTTTTGCTTTCGCTTTCGCTTTCCCGGTTGTACGTAACGTTTGTTGGTATGGTTGGTTCTGAGGAAGAGTGTGTGACAGTGCCGTGCCGTCCATGTTCGTGTGCCCTCCCATTGTGTGTATGCTATTGTCTGTGTACTTGAATGATGTATGTAGGTGTTAGTGGACGTGTTTTACCAGTGGGGGGAAATGGATCGTCGATAGTTGGCGTCACTCTGTCACGGTCGAGATGACGCACCCTCCGTACAGAAAGGTGTCGGGAAAGTGTGTGTGTGTGTGTGTGTGTGTGTGTGTGTGTGTGTGTGTGTGTGTGTGTGTGCGTGCGTGCGTCCGTGAATTGGCAGTGTTTGGAGGTGGGCGTGCCCTGCATGTGGCCCGGAAGGCTGTTCGTTTGGCGGTAGTGTTGTGTGGACAGGGGAGGGGCATGCGTAACGCTGCTGGCATGGCATTTCGGGAGATGGGAGGGGGCAAACGAGGAAACGAGGAGCGGCGGCCAAAGACGGGACGGGGAGGGGCGCGGTGTGGGTGGCTTGCGCCTGTGCTCGGCGTTGTGGTTTGTGCAAAAGAGGAGGAGAAAAACAATGAGTTGCCAGGGAGGGGAGCGGTGTTGTGTTGTGGTTGTCGTGGTGTAGCCGCAGACGCGGCTGTCAGTGAACGTGGCGAGACGGACGGATGCGCGGAGGGGCGGGGGGCGGCGCATTTCGCCGGTGCCGTGCCGTGCCGTGCCATGCCATGCCTGAAAGCCGCGTGGTCGCTGTGTTGTTGGTGGCGTGGGGGCGAGGAGAGTACCGTACGGGTGTGCTTGTGCGCCGGAAATGGCACACTGCGCCTGCCCGTCTTGGAGGCTGATGGCTGTGGTGTGGAAATGGGGCGCGGTGATGTTGAAGCAGTTGAAGAACAGAAAAGAAACCAAGAAGAAAACGGAAGGCGTGATGCGGCGGTGGTGGTGAGAGCGGGAAAAACAAAACAAAACAAAAAAAAAGAAAGAAAAAAAACAACAAGAAAAAAGAAGGAAAAACAACAAGAAACAAAAAAAGAAAACAAAAAGTCTATCAATATTAAAATGTAAATGGAAATGGAAATGGAAATGGACCCAGGTATAACCTCCCTGCACAAATAGCAGAGAGTCCGATGATAATAAAAATGTGCCAGAATGTTAACGTCCCTACAAAACAAACCCAACGATAATATTAATGAAAGAATGAACCGTATGTAACATTGCAACAGACATAATGGAACCTGATAAATTGTATAAGGGCAGCAGCGTTGACCTTTGGCCCTGTATTCAGAATAAAAAGAGCCAAAGATCGTTACCCCAATGAAAAAGACACTGAAACACGTATGTAACATAGCAGCGATGGCGAGACATTGTAGCATCTGTGACCAGAGAGTTTGCGCTGGACCGCGCGAGTGTTGCGAGCGGTTCTCAGTCAGTCAGTCAGTCAGTCAGTCAGTCAGTCAGTCGTTGCGAGTCTGTAGCTCTGTCTAGTTGAGGGCTGTACTCTGTCAGTAGTCGTCGCGTGCAGTACGCTAATAGTCGTCATGCAGAGCGGTCGGTCAGTAGTAGCAGCCGAGTGCGGTTGTGTGATGTAGGCGGTCGGCAACACTGGTCAAGATGGTGAAGGAGGTATACTGTTAATTAATATAATCATTAGATAATGAAAAATTATATTTATTGTAATTAATTCTCCAACAAGTTCCCCAAAAATAATTTTTTATTTCAAAAGCATTTTTCAAAAATGTAATGTTTTATTGAACTAAAGAGTTCGTTGCACTTCCCATTTCATTCCACTTCTTTGAAGAAAAATTTCACTAAAATCACAAAAAAAGAGAATATTATTATTTGCAATGCAGTTCCTCCAAGCGCTGCGCAACAACAAGAGCAGAAATGTGACATCCATTTATTCTGAGGTAAGACTTTAATTCTGATTGTTTTGCACAGGGCCAAAGACCGATATTTCGGCTCAATTGAAGTTTCTTGTCACTGAACGGACTTTAAATGTTGTGAAGAATTTATATTTGAGTCGGATTGCGAATTTCACATTTTTGTTGCCATTTTCAATACCTCTCATTGTGGGCGAGGTTACAATTAGCGCAATGTCCATTAGCATCCGTAAATAACATTGTCCATTATTTTAAATTTTGCGGGGAGGTTACAACACACAAAAAAAAAAAAAAAAACAAAAAAGTTGCATTTATATCCGCTCCTCAATTGTAGATACCCCTTACACAGCTGTGTGCAATGAATGAGTGCTGGCTGGTAATTAATTGCACTCCTTGGAGGGAAATGCCATAGGAAGTAGTCTTTAAAAAGTGAATGTTTTTCGTTAAAAGACAAAAGTTGCTTTAGAAAAAAGTAATAGTGGGGCTTTTGTTGTTGAACAAAATAAGTACAATGAACATACGTTATCAGATTTGCGCAATGCAGCTTCACACTACCTTTTGATTATAACACAATATACTATACATCGTCCCGAACCGTGACCAGAGTCGCGAGACGAGCAGAGCACGCCGCCGACGCCCGCTCAGTACAACCGTCCACCCGCTACTACTGTCGACCGACTACTACCTCTCCCGACTCGCGCTACAATATATATAACAACTGTTCCTGGCGACCCGGTGCGTGCCACTACTGTCGTCTGGCGCGGTCCAAGCGCCGACTAGCAACGATAAATAACTCTCTGGTCAGACAGAGATGCTGTCATGCCTCGCCATCGCTCTGGTAACGAATACATACGTGTTGCAGCGTGCGTACCACCGGAACACGCAGTGGCGGAGCCAAAGACTGTGTTGTCGAGGTCGAGTGCGAGCGGGAAGAGAGGCAGCGTCGGCACGGAGATGCAAGCGAGCGAGACGCACGGGGGCTGCGGCGTGGCGCGTTTGCGGTCGGCGCCTTTGGTGGCAACGGCCGGGACAAGCAGCGGTGTATGGTGTGGTGCGGGGCGGACAGGGGCGGCGGTGGACGGGGAGGAGGCGGCGCGACGACGGCATGGGGGCGAAAACGGGACGGGGGACGGCGGATGTTGAGAGGCGTCACGCGCGGACAGGACACAGGACACAGACACAGAGACACACAGATTGGAAAGGGAGGGTGCGCGGTAGTAGTTGGGAATGTGCGTACCGTGCGGGATGGGAGTGGGCGAGGAACACGGTCGTGGCCCCTGTTTGTGGGTGCGTGTGATGACGTCGGTGTGTTGTGGGAAGGGAAGGTGCTGTGGCGGCGGCGCGTAATGGGCGTAGGCCGAAAAGAGAAAGGAACGTGGGCAGTGTGTTGGCAAGCGTCGGTTCGACTGCGACGTTGATGGGCAGGGCAAGGTTAATGGTGGTAGGAGTAGGCGTGTGGGCGCAAAAAATCTGCCGCTGCAGGCGGTGCCGTAACCGCCATGGGGCGGGAAGGAGAGAGGGCCAAAGAAAGAAAGAAAGAAGAAAACAAAATAAAAAAAAAAAAGGAGGGGGGGGGGGGGCGAAAGGAAGGCAGGAAGGACAAGAGGCGAGGCGACGGCTTGCTTTGTGTATCGGTCGGTCTCTGGCTATGCTTCGTTTTCTGCAGCAGGGTCGGTGCGCGGCGTGGCTCGCGGCAGTGGGAACGCCTGGCGGCTGGACGGCCAGCAATGCGGTTGGATGGGCGGCCACAGCACCGCACCTGTGCCCGAGGAGGAGACGCTGGCGGCGGGCCCTGAGGTGAGGCCGGCTCGGCTCGGCTGGGGCTGTGGATGTGTAGGTGTGCGCCGCTGCTGCAACAACGAGTAAAACGCGAGAAGAAGGGATGGCGGTAGAGAGAAAAAAAAAAAAAAGGTCGTGTTGTGTTGATGCGCAGGCAGACGCGTACAGAGAGACGAGCCCGGTCTGCAGCAGGGTGTGGCCGTGCCGAGTGCAGAGCAGCGGCGGCTCGGTTCGGTTCGGTTCGGCCCGGCGGGCCGCGCTGTTGTCGCGGACGTGAGCGCCCCCTGGCGGGTGGCCGGAGGCGGCGCGGCGTGTTGGACGTGTGGCTGGTGGCAGTGCACAATTTGCGAGTGGCTGGCGGTGTGGCGTGGCGGTTGGCGCGTCGGGCGGCGGAGAGGGAGAGAGAGGAGAGGTATGTGTTGCGGGCGCCCTTTGCTGCGCTGCGTCGTTGCGTGTGCCGTACAGGGCGGGCGCTTGTCGACTGTGTGGGCGGTGTGGCGAATTGGCGTGAAACGGCTGCCGAGAGGTGTGTGGTAGCGAGCCGGTCGGTGTCAGTGCGAAGGGGAATGTGCGTGCGTTTGGCGGTTTCGGTGTGCTTTTTGCGGCGTGAGAGTGGGAATTAGTGGGGCCGGCTGTTGTGTTTGTTCCTTGTGTCTTGTGTCGTGTAGGTAGCTTGATGGCAACGTGGAAGGACGCCGGTTTCGTTTCGAGCCTTGCGTGTGGTTGTCGACGTTGACTGGTTGGCGTGTGCCGATGCACGTGCATGTGTGGGTCGCGAGTGCGTTTTTGGCTGGCTGTGTGTGTGTGTGTGTTTTGGGGGGGAAGGGGGAGGCGGTGGTGAAAGTGCAGTCGTTGCCACGGGCGTCGTCGGGTCGGGTGGGGCTGGGGCTGTGCGTCGTGGCGGAAAGGTGGTAGGTTGCGGGAAGCGAGCCCGTCGTTGACGGTGTCGCGTGAGTTGTGAATCGAGTGGGGCGCGGGGCGCGGGGCGCGGGACAGGAGCAGCGTGCCGCTGCGTCGTGGTCGTCAGCAGAGGCTGTGCGTGTGCTTGTCCTTTTTGTGGGCGGTTCGTGCGAGGCGTTTTTGTTTTGTGTTGCCCTAGTTGTTAGTTTATTTTGTTTGTGTTTGTTATTTTGAGACGACGACTGGTTGGTGGCGTGCGCGCGAAGTGGCGGTGTGCGCTTCCCGTGTCGTTTGTGTTGTTTTTTTTTTGTTTTTGTTTTTGTGTGTTTTTTTTTGCACTGGGCCCCGGGGGGTGGGTGGGTGCGTGCGTGTGTGTCGATTGCCGGCTGGCGAAAGGTGCGCCATCGGCGGGGTGGGTCGCCGGCACGAGTAGAGGCGGCGGCGTTGTTGCTGTTGTTGTGTGGTGTTTGTTTTGTTCGGCTGTGTCGGCGAGCTGTGTTGCGGTGCGTGTGAATGGTGGTGCAAAAGTGCTGGCGTTGGGGCTGCGACTGCGACGGCGGCGAGCCGCGGGCGCGCATGATAGTGATGTTGTGAACAGCGGCTGTGTACGGTAGTGGTGTTGTTGTAGCACGACGTGCATCCGGGCCGGCGCGGAAAGCGCAGTTGCGGGCGGTTGCCCTTCGGTGCCAGCCATGTCGCGTGAGCGGCGGGTTGCTGTGGTGTCGACACGTGGTGCTCTGGGTTGTTGTGTGGTGCCCTTTGGCCGGTGGGGGTGGTTCGCGTGCGTCTCGTTCGCGCTCGGTATCTGGTCGTGGTCGTGCTGCTCCCCCGTCTGTCGGCGGTTTTCGACGTCGTCTGTACGTTTTTGTCCGTTTGCGGCGGTGCCTGCCGACGTCGTCCCGTCGCGACCTTTCAACCGAAAGTGTGGCGCCCGAAGGTGAACGAACGTAACCCTGACCTCGGCGCTTTACGCTGAGCCGAGCGAACCGAACCGAACCTAACCTGTGGTGTGGTGAGGTGAGCTCAGCCTGTGAGCCCCAAACGTCTACGTAAGGTAAGCTGTCCGGCGGCTCACGCCTCACGTTTTGAACGCTTTTTTAACCTACGTTTGACGCTTCTTAACCTAGCACTGACCCCTTAACCTAACGTGTAACGTAACCTAACGTAACCTAACCTAACCTAACCTCTGACGCCTGACGTGTTTGAATGCTTAACCTAAGTTTGACGCTTAACCTAACCCAAGTCCCCTTAACCTAACCCACGTCCACCTAACCTAACCGAACCTAACCTAGACGTGTAAACGTAATGTGTAACGCGCAACGTGTAAGGTCGGCTGTCGTGTGTGCTGACGGCAGATTGGGTTGGTCTGTAGATTCGGATTGCGGTTTGCCTCGGTCGAGGGGTTGGGTCGGAAGCGGCGAGGGGCGGCGGCGCCTGTTGCGCAGGCGGCGTCCGTTTGCGGCGGGCAATTGTTGAGAAACGGCTGTGAATGTTGGCGGGCGAGAGGAGGAGGACGGCGCGCGATGTGGCCCGACGGCTGCGGGCCGATCGGGAAACGGCGGGAGGGCGACGGAAGGCGATGGGGCGGCGGAGGCGCGTTTGCACGGCCGTCATCGCCGCACGCCTCGGCTTGTGTGGCTGTGGCGCCGGCCGCGCTGGCCGGGCTGCCGCGGCGACGGTGTGGGAGTTTTGCCGAAGGTTTGGCCATTGTGGCGGGTCGTCGGCTGGGGCTGTGGGGGCGGCATTTGGGCGGGGGCGGCGATTCTCGGCGGGCCGACCCAGGCTGTAGCGCGCGGTAGCTGCAGTTTGGCCGTGGTTTGCGGCGCTGCCGTGGCGACTGGTTGGCGACTGTGGTGTGGCTGTGTGTAGCCCCATCCTCGGTGGTTTGAAAGGCGCGGGCGGTTGTGGCGCAGCTTTGGGGCTGCTCCGCACAGGCTGTCGGACGTTGGGCGGTAGCAAGCGCGGGAGGCGCGGCGCGGCGGCGCGCAGAGTGGCGGCCGCTCTCTCGGCCGTCCGCGCCCGCCCGCGACACTGGCTGGGCCCTTGTGATTCTCTGCTCTGCTCTGCCGTGCTGTGCTGTGCTTGCGTGCCTGCCGTCCCGCTCGCTCTCGCTCTCGCTCTCGCTGTGTGTTACGCGCGTCGTCGAAATGGCAGATCAGGCGGCTACGAACGAGACTGCTGCGGCACCCGCCGCCACCGGCACTACGAAGAAGGCCAAGTCTGCGTCGTCTGCGAAGAAGCCGCGCGCCAAGCCTGCGCACCCGCGCACCTCTGAGATGGTGACGGCCGCCATCAAGAGTCTGAAGGAGCGCGGCGGGTCGTCGCTGCAGGCGATCAAGAAGTACATAGCCGCGCACTACAAGCTGGACGCGGAGAAGCTGGCGCCGTTTATCAAGAAGTACCTCAAGTCGGCCGTCGTGGCGGGCGAGCTGGTGCAGACGAAGGGGAAGGGCGCGTCCGGCTCGTTCAAGCTTGCCGGCGCCGGCGGCGGGGGGGCGGCCGAGGGCGGCAAGGCTCGTGCTGGCGGTGCCAAGAAGAAGCGCGCCGCTCCGGCCAGCAAGGAGAAGAAGGGCGCCCGTGCGGCCGGCGCAAAGAAGGCTGGTGGCGTGAAGGCGGCGACCGGTCGGAAGGCGGGCGCCGCCAAGAAGGCGTCTGCGGCGTCGGCCGCTCCCGCGGGTGCGAAGAAGGCGGCTGCGGCCAAGCCGGCCAAGGCCAAGTCGCCGTCGAAGGCGAAGAAGGCCGCCAAGGTTCCGACGAAGAAGCCGAAGGCGCCGCGCCCGAAGAAGGCGACGACGCCGTCTAAGGCGAAGGCTTCGCCCAAGAAGAAGAAGTAGAGTAGAGTAGAGGAGAAAGAGATGGGAAAGGAAGGGTTTGGCGCTTGACCCCGTCGTCCCCACCCCCCGTCGTCGTCTAGTGGCGCGCAAGAGACGCGCGGCCCAAAACGGCCCTTCTCAGGGCCATCAAAGCACGTCGGGGAAGGTTTTGATTGTCGTGTTGCGTTTGGTGTGGGTGTCTGTCTGTATGCCCGTGGGGATGCTGTTTGCGTGCCGTGGTGGTTTGATTGCGGGGGTCGGTGGCGGGTGTGGGCGGCGGTAGCGGTAAGCGGTGTTGTTGTTGTCGTGGTTGATTGTCGCCGTGTTTGTGGCGGCGGCCGACGGTTGGTTTTCTGTCACGTTGTTTTGTTTGAATACGTTGGTTGGCTTGCCTGCGTTCGTTCTTCTCGGATGTGTGTCTTGTCTAGTCGTGTCTGGTCTTTGTTTTGTTTCTTTGTGTGTGTTATGTTTTGCAACGGGGGGCACGTTGAGATGTGGAAGGAGTCGGCGGGGATTTCGGTGGCGTGTAGAGCGAGCGAGCGCGCCTGCCTGGCCGTTGGCCGTCGGAGTGGAGTGCGGGTTTTTTTTGTTTTCGAAACGAAAGCGGCGGCCGGCCAGCCACCCGTGCGGTGTGACGTCGGCCGTTGGGTATTGTGCGCTTTGAGCGCCGGGGAGGGATGATGTGTGATTGTTGCGCGCTGCTAGCAGGCAGGCAGAGTGAGCGGGTGTGTGTGGCGGACGGACGGGAAGTGGTGGTTTTTGTTTTTGGGTTGCGGGGCGAGAGGCAGGCGACCGACAAAGTTTGCTCGCGACGGAGAGATGTTAGTGGCCCTGAAAAGGGCCGTTTTTGTTTGTGCGGTGCGGTGCCGCGGCGCGGTTTAGGCGCGCTCGCCGCGGATGCGGCGCGCGAGCTGGATGTCCTTGGGCATGATGGTGACGCGCTTGGCGTGGATTGCGCACAGGTTGGTGTCTTCGAAGAGGCCGACGAGGTAGGCCTCGCTGGCCTCCTGCAGGGCCATGACTGCGGAGCTCTGGAAGCGCAGGTCGGTCTTGAAGTCCTGGGCGATCTCGCGCACTAGGCGCTGGAATGGCAGCTTGCGGATGAGCAGCTCTGTGCTCTTCTGGTAGCGCCTGATTTCTCGCAGGGCGACGGTGCCCGGCCTGTAGCGGTGGGGCTTCTTGACGCCTCCGGTGGCGGGCGCGCTCTTCCTCGCCGCCTTGGTGGCGAGCTGTTTGCGCGGCGCCTTTCCGCCGGTGGACTTGCGGGCCGTTTGCTTTGTGCGGGCCATGGCGGTAGCGTTGGCGGTAGCGGAGCGGCGTGCGTGGAGGTTAGGTGCGGCGCGGCGTCCGGTGCTGCCTTGACAACGGGCCCGCGCGCCTCCGTGCTGCGCTTATATGCCCTCGGTTGCGCGTGGTGGGGGGAGGGCGGGCCAGAGTCTATATAGGGGGGCGGCGGGCGCGCTGGGCGCAGACCGTAGCCGACTCGCCAGCCGCTGCAGCTGCTGTTTGTGCACGTTTTGCTTTGCCCGAGGAAGGAAGGATGACAGGCCGCGGCAAGGGAGGAAAGGGGCTCGGCAAGGGTGGCGCCAAGCGGCACCGCAAGGTGTTGCGCGACAACATCCAGGGCATCACGAAGCCCGCCATCCGCCGCCTGGCTCGCAGGGGCGGCGTGAAGCGCATCTCTGGTCTGATCTACGAGGAGACCCGCGGGGTGCTGAAGGTGTTCCTGGAGAACGTGATCCGCGACGCGGTGACGTACACTGAGCACGCCAAGCGCAAGACTGTGACGGCCATGGACGTGGTGTACGCCCTGAAGAGGCAGGGGCGCACCCTGTACGGTTTCGGCGGTTAGGCTGCGTCGCAGCGGGCGCTGGCCTTCCCGCGGCCGTGCTTGTGGGTGGGAGAGACTAGAAAACGGCCCTTTTCAGGGCCACCACACTGTTCGGAAGTTGAAAAGTGCGAAAGAGTCTGTGTTGTTGTTGTTGTTGTTGCTGCGTGTGTGTGCGCTGTGTTGTTCGTTTGTTTGTTTGTTTGTTTGTTTGTTTGTTTCTTTCTTTCTTTCCGTTTGAGCGACGTGATGTGGCTGGGAGGGGAGAAGGAAAGGAAACGTGTCATGTGGCTGGCTGTGTGTGGAGCTGCTTCGTTTGTGTTTGTTATTGTGTGTCTTTGTATCGATCGCGACGGAGATGGCGGGCTGTGTGTTGTTGTGCGAGAGAGGCGGTAATTATTTGCTTGCGTGGTTTGGCTCTGTGTGTTTGCGGCGGCGTTGGGGTTTCCGAGGCAAGGCGTGTGGGCATAGGCGGCCGGATCAGCTGTTTCGTTCGTGTCGACGGCCGTTGCGCGCGGGAGTGGAGGGCGGTGTGTCGACACGCCTCCCTTTAACAATGGTCATTATTGCTGCCGTTGTCGTTTGGAAGGCGACTCTGCGACCGTGCAAAATGTGTGTGTGTGTGTGTGTGTGTGTGTGTGTGTGTGTGCGGGCTGTGTGGACGACAAGATGGCGGACGTGCGCCGGCGGCGGCTGTGCTGTGAAAGTGCAAAGTTGAAACAAAACAAGGTGCGGCGAGGACGACTGAAATTTTGCTTTGGACGTAGGTTTGTGTGGTGGCCCTGAAAAGGGCCGATTGTTGTGGGCCGGGCCGAGCCGAGCCGGCAAAGCGCGTTGCGTGCAGGGGAGCACGCGGCGCTGCGATTGCCTGGCCTCCTTTAGGCCTTCTTCTCGGTCTTCTTTGGCAGCAGGACGGCCTGGATGTTGGGTAGGACACCACCCTGTGCGATGGTGACGCCCGACAGGAGCTTGTTGAGCTCCTCGTCGTTGCGGATGGCAAGCTGCAGGTGGCGCGGGATGATGCGCGTCTTCTTGTTGTCGCGGGCCGCGTTTCCGGCCAGCTCGAGCACCTCAGCCGCGAGGTACTCCATGACGGCGGCGAGGTAGACGGGCGCCCCGGCGCCGACGCGCTCTGCGTAGTTTCCCTTGCGCAGGAGGCGGTGGATTCTGCCGACCGGGAACTGGAGCCCAGCCCTGCTTGAGCGGGACTTTGACTTGCCCTTGACTTTGCCTCCCTTTCCGCGTCCGGACATGGCGATGGGCTAGCGACGGTGCACACGAGAAGGAAACGAAAACGACCGGTGCGAGCGGCAGCGAGTCGAGCAGCGGAGTGCGTGCCGGCGCAGCCGGGGTGGGGGTGCTTTATGGGCTCGGGTGCGGCGGCCGGTTGCGCGCGCGCCCCATTGGTCGGCGGCCGCAACAGGGCGAGCTGGTAAAGGTGCGGCGGCGGCTGGCGGCGGGTGCCACTGTGTGGGGAGACGCTGACTAGAGCGGAGCGCTTGCTACTGGTGTTGCTGCTGCCGCCGTACGTTGGTTCGAGATGCCGCCCAAGACTAGCGGGAAGGCCGCCAAGAAGGCTGGCAAGGCGCAGAAGAACATTTCGAAGGGCGACAAGAAGAAGAAGCGCAAGAGGAAGGAGAGCTATGCCATCTACATCTACAAGGTGCTGAAGCAGGTGCACCCTGACACGGGCATCTCGTCGAAGGCGATGAGCATCATGAACAGCTTCGTGAACGACATTTTCGAGCGCATTGCGGCCGAGGCTTCTCGCCTGGCGCACTACAACAAGCGCTCGACCATCACGTCCCGCGAGATCCAGACCGCTGTGCGGCTGTTGCTGCCTGGCGAGCTGGCCAAGCACGCCGTGAGCGAGGGCACGAAGGCGGTGACCAAGTACACGAGCTCCAAGTAAGGAGGTGGCTCTGGAACGGAAGGAAGGATGGAGAGAGAATGCTCCTCCGTTGCGAGAGCGGCAAAACGGCCCTTTTCAGGGCCACCAACTTGCCTTTTGCGGGAAGGGCGGAATTGTTGTTGTTGTTTGTGTGGACGGCTGTGATGTATGTGTGCATTTTGATTGTGGGTGGGGGGGCGCGTCAAAGCGTGTTGCGCGGGGTACGGCCACGAGGTTGGTCGCCGTGGCGTGGAATGGTGGCACGCCTCGTTGGCGTGGTTTTTGACCCATTTGGTGTTGTTGGTGTGTGTGTTACCTGTCTGCGAGGGGGGACAGTGCGATCGCCGACTTTTGTGTCACCGTAACGACGGCCGTTTGCGGGTTTGTTTTTTGCACATCATACATGGCGAGGGTGAAATGTGAAATGTTTTTTTTTGTGGTTTTTGTTTGCCGCCCACTATTCCCTTTGCTGTACGCCGAGTTTGACAATGGTGCGACGTAACTGCAGCGTGGAGGTGTGTGAGTGACGTTGAAATGAACGTGCCATGAAGACGCATTGTTGTTGCATTGTACTGTACGTGTACGGCGACACGCACGATGATGTACCATTCGACTCTGATTTTTGATAGCCGTGTCTGACTGATTGCGTACGACGCACGCACACCGATGTCGTCATTCAAGATGCACGCGTGTCCAGTGCAGTACAGTAAGCGCGACGCTAGACGACGGCGGCGGCGGCGGCGGCCGTTTTTGGCGAATGTCTGTACACGTGTTTGTCTGTGTCCATCCGGTATGTATTTGTTTGTTTGAAAGTGTTTTGTGTGTCGGTGACGTGGTCCGATCCGTCGCCCCCCTGAGTAACTGTCGATCGGCGCGATAGACCGGCGTCACGCAACTGAACCGAAGTCGTGGGCACACCCGTCATACTGTTGTACACCGTCGCGCTGAGAACGGTAACGACAGGTTGACTTTGATCGGTCGAATGTCTGGGCAGAACGTGAGGAAGGAGGCAAGAGTGCAGGAGGAAAGGACAGAGGGGGGGGGGCAAAAGAGAGAGGAAGGGAAAAAGGGGAGAAACGCATTCGTAGAGCAACGGAACGTTCCCGTGTCGGAGGCGTATTGGAGCCGCACTGAAATGCGTTTAACGGCGGCGCGGCTGCAAGTGTCTGCCGTGGTGAACGTTACCTTTGACGGCTGCATTGGCCTTTGCTTTTTGCTTTTGCTTTCGCTTTCGCTTTCCCGGTTGTACGTAACGTTTGTTGGTATGGTTGGTTCTGAGGAAGAGTGTGTGACAGTGCCGTGCCGTCCATGTTCGTGTGCCCTCCCATTGTGTGTATGCTATTGTCTGTGTACTTGAATGATGTATGTAGGTGTTAGTGGACGTGTTTTACCAGTGGGGGGAAATGGATCGTCGATAGTTGGCGTCACTCTGTCACGGTCGAGATGACGCACCCTCCGTACAGAAAGGTGTCGGGAAAGTGTGTGTGTGTGTGTGTGTGTGTGTGTGTGTGTGTGTGTGTGTGTGTGCGTGCGTGCGTCCGTGAATTGGCAGTGTTTGGAGGTGGGCGTGCCCTGCATGTGGCCCGGAAGGCTGTTCGTTTGGCGGTAGTGTTGTGTGGACAGGGGAGGGGCATGCGTAACGCTGCTGGCATGGCATTTCGGGAGATGGGAGGGGGCAAACGAGGAAACGAGGAGCGGCGGCCAAAGACGGGACGGGGAGGGGCGCGGTGTGGGTGGCTTGCGCCTGTGCTCGGCGTTGTGGTTTGTGCAAAAGAGGAGGAGAAAAACAATGAGTTGCCAGGGAGGGGAGCGGTGTTGTGTTGTGGTTGTCGTGGTGTAGCCGCAGACGCGGCTGTCAGTGAACGTGGCGAGACGGACGGATGCGCGGAGGGGCGGGGGCGGCGCATTTCGCCGGTGCCGTGCCGTGCCGTGCCATGCCATGCCTGAAAGCCGCGTGGTCGCTGTGTTGTTGGTGGCGTGGGGGCGAGGAGAGTACCGTACGGGTGTGCTTGTGCGCCGGAAATGGCACACTGCGCCTGCCCGTCTTGGAGGCTGATGGCTGTGGTGTGGAAATGGGGCGCGGTGATGTTGAAGCAGTTGAAGAACAGAAAAGAAACCAAGAAGAAAACGGAAGGCGTGATGCGGCGGTGGTGGTGAGAGCGGGAAAAACAAAACAAAACAAAAAAAAAGAAAGAAAAAAAAACAACAAGAAAAAAGAAGGAAAAACAACAAGAAACAAAAAAAGAAAACAAAAAGTCTATCAATATTAAAATGTAAATGGAAATGGAAATGGAAATGGACCCAGGTATAACCTCCCTGCACAAATAGCAGAGAGTCCGATGATAATAAAAATGTGCCAGAATGTTAACGTCCCTACAAAACAAACCCAACGATAATATTAATGAAAGAATGAACCGTATGTAACATTGCAACAGACATAATGGAACCTGATAAATTGTATAAGGGCAGCAGCGTTGACCTTTGGCCCTGTATTCAGAATAAAAAGAGCCAAAGATCGTTACCCCAATGAAAAAGACACTGAAACACGTATGTAACATAGCAGCGATGGCGAGACATTGTAGCATCTGTGACCAGAGAGTTTGCGCTGGACCGCGCGAGTGTTGCGAGCGGTTCTCAGTCAGTCAGTCAGTCAGTCAGTCAGTCAGTCAGTCGTTGCGAGTCTGTAGCTCTGTCTAGTTGAGGGCTGTACTCTGTCAGTAGTCGTCGCGTGCAGTACGCTAATAGTCGTCATGCAGAGCGGTCGGTCAGTAGTAGCAGCCGAGTGCGGTTGTGTGATGTAGGCGGTCGGCAACACTGGTCAAGATGGTGAAGGAGGTATACTGTTAATTAATATAATCATTAGATAATGAAAAATTATATTTATTGTAATTAATTCTCCAACAAGTTCCCCAAAAATAATTTTTATTTCAAAAGCATTTTTCAAAAATGTAATGTTTTATTGAACTAAAGAGTTCGTTGCACTTCCCATTTCATTCCACTTCTTTGAAGAAAAATTTCACTAAAATCACAAAAAAAGAGAATATTATTATTTGCAATGCAGTTCCTCCAAGCGCTGCGCAACAACAAGAGCAGAAATGTGACATCCATTTATTCTGAGGTAAGACTTTAATTCTGATTGTTTTGCACAGGGCCAAAGACCGATATTTCGGCTCAATTGAAGTTTCTTGTCACTGAACGGACTTTAAATGTTGTGAAGAATTTATATTTGAGTCGGATTGCGAATTTCACATTTTTGTTGCCATTTTCAATACCTCTCATTGTGGGCGAGGTTACAATTAGCGCAATGTCCATTAGCATCCGTAAATAACATTGTCCATTATTTTAAATTTTGCGGGGAGGTTACAACACACAAAAAAAAAAAAAAAAACAAAAAAGTTGCATTTATATCCGCTCCTCAATTGTAGATACCCCTTACACAGCTGTGTGCAATGAATGAGTGCTGGCTGGTAATTAATTGCACTCCTTGGAGGGAAATGCCATAGGAAGTAGTCTTTAAAAAGTGAATGTTTTTCGTTAAAAGACAAAAGTTGCTTTAGAAAAAAGTAATAGTGGGGCTTTTGTTGTTGAACAAAATAAGTACAATGAACATACGTTATCAGATTTGCGCAATGCAGCTTCACACTACCTTTTGATTATAACACAATATACTATACATCGTCCCGAACCGTGACCAGAGTCGCGAGACGAGCAGAGCACGCCGCCGACGCCCGCTCAGTACAACCGTCCACCCGCTACTACTGTCGACCGACTACTACCTCTCCCGACTCGCGCTACAATATATATAACAACTGTTCCTGGCGACCCGGTGCGTGCCACTACTGTCGTCTGGCGCGGTCCAAGCGCCGACTAGCAACGATAAATAACTCTCTGGTCAGACAGAGATGCTGTCATGCCTCGCCATCGCTCTGGTAACGAATACATACGTGTTGCAGCGTGCGTACCACCGGAACACGCAGTGGCGGAGCCAAAGACTGTGTTGTCGAGGTCGAGTGCGAGCGGGAAGAGAGGCAGCGTCGGCACGGAGATGCAAGCGAGCGAGACGCACGGGGGCTGCGGCGTGGCGCGTTTGCGGTCGGCGCCTTTGGTGGCAACGGCCGGGACAAGCAGCGGTGTATGGTGTGGTGCGGGGCGGACAGGGGCGGCGGTGGACGGGGAGGAGGCGGCGCGACGACGGCATGGGGGCGAAAACGGGACGGGGGACGGCGGATGTTGAGAGGCGTCACGCGCGGACAGGACACAGGACACAGACACAGAGACACACAGATTGGAAAGGGAGGGTGCGCGGTAGTAGTTGGGAATGTGCGTACCGTGCGGGATGGGAGTGGGCGAGGAACACGGTCGTGGCCCCTGTTTGTGGGTGCGTGTGATGACGTCGGTGTGTTGTGGGAAGGGAAGGTGCTGTGGCGGCGGCGCGTAATGGGCGTAGGCCGAAAAGAGAAAGGAACGTGGGCAGTGTGTTGGCAAGCGTCGGTTCGACTGCGACGTTGATGGGCAGGGCAAGGTTAATGGTGGTAGGAGTAGGCGTGTGGGCGCAAAAAATCTGCCGCTGCAGACGGTGCCGTAACCGCCATGGGGCGGGAAGGAGAGAGGGCCAAAGAAAGAAAGAAAGAAGAAAACAAAATAAAAAAAAAAAAGGAGGGGGGGGGGGGCGAAAGGAAGGCAGGAAGGACAAGAGGCGAGGCGACGGCTTGCTTTGTGTATCGGTCGGTCTCTGGCTATGCTTCGTTTTCTGCAGCAGGGTCGGTGCGCGGCGTGGCTCGCGGCAGTGGGAACGCCTGGCGGCTGGACGGCCAGCAATGCGGTTGGATGGGCGGCCACAGCACCGCACCTGTGCCCGAGGAGGAGACGCTGGCGGCGGGCCCTGAGGTGAGGCCGGCTCGGCTCGGCTGGGGCTGTGGATGTGTAGGTGTGCGCCGCTGCTGCAACAACGAGTAAAACGCGAGAAGAAGGGATGGCGGTAGAGAGAAAAAAAAAAAAAAGGTCGTGTTGTGTTGATGCGCAGGCAGACGCGTACAGAGAGACGAGCCCGGTCTGCAGCAGGGTGTGGCCGTGCCGAGTGCAGAGCAGCGGCGGCTCGGTTCGGTTCGGTTCGGCCCGGCGGGCCGCGCTGTTGTCGCGGACGTGAGCGCCCCCTGGCGGGTGGCCGGAGGCGGCGCGGCGTGTTGGACGTGTGGCTGGTGGCAGTGCACAATTTGCGAGTGGCTGGCGGTGTGGCGTGGCGGTTGGCGCGTCGGGCGGCGGAGAGGGAGAGAGAGGAGAGGTATGTGTTGCGGGCGCCCTTTGCTGCGCTGCGTCGTTGCGTGTGCCGTACAGGGCGGGCGCTTGTCGACTGTGTGGGCGGTGTGGCGAATTGGCGTGAAACGGCTGCCGAGAGGTGTGTGGTAGCGAGCCGGTCGGTGTCAGTGCGAAGGGGAATGTGCGTGCGTTTGGCGGTTTCGGTGTGCTTTTTGCGGCGTGAGAGTGGGAATTAGTGGGGCCGGCTGTTGTGTTTGTTCCTTGTGTCTTGTGTCGTGTAGGTAGCTTGATGGCAACGTGGAAGGACGCCGGTTTCGTTTCGAGCCTTGCGTGTGGTTGTCGACGTTGACTGGTTGGCGTGTGCCGATGCACGTGCATGTGTGGGTCGCGAGTGCGTTTTTGGCTGGCTGTGTGTGTGTGTGTGTTTTGGGGGGGAAGGGGGAGGCGGTGGTGAAAGTGCAGTCGTTGCCACGGGCGTCGTCGGGTCGGGTGGGGCTGGGGCTGTGCGTCGTGGCGGAAAGGTGGTAGGTTGCGGGAAGCGAGCCCGTCGTTGACGGTGTCGCGTGAGTTGTGAATCGAGTGGGGCGCGGGGCGCGGGGCGCGGGACAGGAGCAGCGTGCCGCTGCGTCGTGGTCGTCAGCAGAGGCTGTGCGTGTGCTTGTCCTTTTTGTGGGCGGTTCGTGCGAGGCGTTTTTGTTTTGTGTTGCCCTAGTTGTTAGTTTATTTTGTTTGTGTTTGTTATTTTGAGACGACGACTGGTTGGTGGCGTGCGCGCGAAGTGGCGGTGTGCGCTTCCCGTGTCGTTTGTGTTGTTTTTTTTTTGTTTTTGTTTTTGTGTGTTTTTTTTTGCACTGGGCCCCGGGGGGTGGGTGGGTGCGTGCGTGTGTGTCGATTGCCGGCTGGCGAAAGGTGCGCCATCGGCGGGGTGGGTCGCCGGCACGAGTAGAGGCGGCGGCGTTGTTGCTGTTGTTGTGTGGTGTTTGTTTTGTTCGGCTGTGTCGGCGAGCTGTGTTGCGGTGCGTGTGAATGGTGGTGCAAAAGTGCTGGCGTTGGGGCTGCGACTGCGACGGCGGCGAGCCGCGGGCGCGCATGATAGTGATGTTGTGAACAGCGGCTGTGTACGGTAGTGGTGTTGTTGTAGCACGACGTGCATCCGGGCCGGCGCGGAAAGCGCAGTTGCGGGCGGTTGCCCTTCGGTGCCAGCCATGTCGCGTGAGCGGCGGGTTGCTGTGGTGTCGACACGTGGTGCTCTGGGTTGTTGTGTGGTGCCCTTTGGCCGGTGGGGGTGGTTCGCGTGCGTCTCGTTCGCGCTCGGTATCTGGTCGTGGTCGTGCTGCTCCCCCGTCTGTCGGCGGTTTTCGACGTCGTCTGTACGTTTTTGTCCGTTTGCGGCGGTGCCTGCCGACGTCGTCCCGTCGCGACCTTTCAACCGAAAGTGTGGCGCCCGAAGGTGAACGAACGTAACCCTGACCTCGGCGCTTTACGCTGAGCCGAGCGAACCGAACCGAACCTAACCTGTGGTGTGGTGAGGTGAGCTCAGCCTGTGAGCCCCAAACGTCTACGTAAGGTAAGCTGTCCGGCGGCTCACGCCTCACGTTTTGAACGCTTTTTTAACCTACGTTTGACGCTTCTTAACCTAGCACTGACCCCTTAACCTAACGTGTAACGTAACCTAACGTAACCTAACCTAACCTAACCTCTGACGCCTGACGTGTTTGAATGCTTAACCTAAGTTTGACGCTTAACCTAACCCAAGTCCCCTTAACCTAACCCACGTCCACCTAACCTAACCGAACCTAACCTAGACGTGTAAACGTAATGTGTAACGCGCAACGTGTAAGGTCGGCTGTCGTGTGTGCTGACGGCAGATTGGGTTGGTCTGTAGATTCGGATTGCGGTTTGCCTCGGTCGAGGGGTTGGGTCGGAAGCGGCGAGGGGCGGCGGCGCCTGTTGCGCAGGCGGCGTCCGTTTGCGGCGGGCAATTGTTGAGAAACGGCTGTGAATGTTGGCGGGCGAGAGGAGGAGGACGGCGCGCGATGTGGCCCGACGGCTGCGGGCCGATCGGGAAACGGCGGGAGGGCGACGGAAGGCGATGGGGCGGCGGAGGCGCGTTTGCACGGCCGTCATCGCCGCACGCCTCGGCTTGTGTGGCTGTGGCGCCGGCCGCGCTGGCCGGGCTGCCGCGGCGACGGTGTGGGAGTTTTGCCGAAGGTTTGGCCATTGTGGCGGGTCGTCGGCTGGGGCTGTGGGGGCGGCATTTGGGCGGGGGCGGCGATTCTCGGCGGGCCGACCCAGGCTGTAGCGCGCGGTAGCTGCAGTTTGGCCGTGGTTTGCGGCGCTGCCGTGGCGACTGGTTGGCGACTGTGGTGTGGCTGTGTGTAGCCCCATCCTCGGTGGTTTGAAAGGCGCGGGCGGTTGTGGCGCAGCTTTGGGGCTGCTCCGCACAGGCTGTCGGACGTTGGGCGGTAGCAAGCGCGGGAGGCGCGGCGCGGCGGCGCGCAGAGTGGCGGCCGCTCTCTCGGCCGTCCGCGCCCGCCCGCGACACTGGCTGGGCCCTTGTGATTCTCTGCTCTGCTCTGCCGTGCTGTGCTGTGCTTGCGTGCCTGCCGTCCCGCTCGCTCTCGCTCTCGCTCTCGCTGTGTGTTACGCGCGTCGTCGAAATGGCAGATCAGGCGGCTACGAACGAGACTGCTGCGGCACCCGCCGCCACCGGCACTACGAAGAAGGCCAAGTCTGCGTCGTCTGCGAAGAAGCCGCGCGCCAAGCCTGCGCACCCGCGCACCTCTGAGATGGTGACGGCCGCCATCAAGAGTCTGAAGGAGCGCGGCGGGTCGTCGCTGCAGGCGATCAAGAAGTACATAGCCGCGCACTACAAGCTGGACGCGGAGAAGCTGGCGCCGTTTATCAAGAAGTACCTCAAGTCGGCCGTCGTGGCGGGCGAGCTGGTGCAGACGAAGGGGAAGGGCGCGTCCGGCTCGTTCAAGCTTGCCGGCGCCGGCGGCGGGGGGGCGGCCGAGGGCGGCAAGGCTCGTGCTGGCGGTGCCAAGAAGAAGCGCGCCGCTCCGGCCAGCAAGGAGAAGAAGGGCGCCCGTGCGGCCGGCGCAAAGAAGGCTGGTGGCGTGAAGGCGGCGACCGGTCGGAAGGCGGGCGCCGCCAAGAAGGCGTCTGCGGCGTCGGCCGCTCCCGCGGGTGCGAAGAAGGCGGCTGCGGCCAAGCCGGCCAAGGCCAAGTCGCCGTCGAAGGCGAAGAAGGCCGCCAAGGTTCCGACGAAGAAGCCGAAGGCGCCGCGCCCGAAGAAGGCGACGACGCCGTCTAAGGCGAAGGCTTCGCCCAAGAAGAAGAAGTAGAGTAGAGTAGAGGAGAAAGAGATGGGAAAGGAAGGGTTTGGCGCTTGACCCCGTCGTCCCCACCCCCCGTCGTCGTCTAGTGGCGCGCAAGAGACGCGCGGCCCAAAACGGCCCTTCTCAGGGCCATCAAAGCACGTCGGGGAAGGTTTTGATTGTCGTGTTGCGTTTGGTGTGGGTGTCTGTCTGTATGCCCGTGGGGATGCTGTTTGCGTGCCGTGGTGGTTTGATTGCGGGGGTCGGTGGCGGGTGTGGGCGGCGGTAGCGGTAAGCGGTGTTGTTGTTGTCGTGGTTGATTGTCGCCGTGTTTGTGGCGGCGGCCGACGGTTGGTTTTCTGTCACGTTGTTTTGTTTGAATACGTTGGTTGGCTTGCCTGCGTTCGTTCTTCTCGGATGTGTGTCTTGTCTAGTCGTGTCTGGTCTTTGTTTTGTTTCTTTGTGTGTGTTATGTTTTGCAACGGGGGGCACGTTGAGATGTGGAAGGAGTCGGCGGGGATTTCGGTGGCGTGTAGAGCGAGCGAGCGCGCCTGCCTGGCCGTTGGCCGTCGGAGTGGAGTGCGGGTTTTTTTTGTTTTCGAAACGAAAGCGGCGGCCGGCCAGCCACCCGTGCGGTGTGACGTCGGCCGTTGGGTATTGTGCGCTTTGAGCGCCGGGGAGGGATGATGTGTGATTGTTGCGCGCTGCTAGCAGGCAGGCAGAGTGAGCGGGTGTGTGTGGCGGACGGACGGGAAGTGGTGGTTTTTGTTTTTGGGTTGCGGGGCGAGAGGCAGGCGACCGACAAAGTTTGCTCGCGACGGAGAGATGTTAGTGGCCCTGAAAAGGGCCGTTTTTGTTTGTGCGGTGCGGTGCCGCGGCGCGGTTTAGGCGCGCTCGCCGCGGATGCGGCGCGCGAGCTGGATGTCCTTGGGCATGATGGTGACGCGCTTGGCGTGGATTGCGCACAGGTTGGTGTCTTCGAAGAGGCCGACGAGGTAGGCCTCGCTGGCCTCCTGCAGGGCCATGACTGCGGAGCTCTGGAAGCGCAGGTCGGTCTTGAAGTCCTGGGCGATCTCGCGCACTAGGCGCTGGAATGGCAGCTTGCGGATGAGCAGCTCTGTGCTCTTCTGGTAGCGCCTGATTTCTCGCAGGGCGACGGTGCCCGGCCTGTAGCGGTGGGGCTTCTTGACGCCTCCGGTGGCGGGCGCGCTCTTCCTCGCCGCCTTGGTGGCGAGCTGTTTGCGCGGCGCCTTTCCGCCGGTGGACTTGCGGGCCGTTTGCTTTGTGCGGGCCATGGCGGTAGCGTTGGCGGTAGCGGAGCGGCGTGCGTGGAGGTTAGGTGCGGCGCGGCGTCCGGTGCTGCCTTGACAACGGGCCCGCGCGACTCCGACTCCGTTACTCATGTGCCTACCTGAGGCACGTGTGTGAGCAGGGTAAGCACTTGTGTGCTGTTCCTGCAGGACCTGAAAGAGATGTTTTTGAAAAGACTTCCTAACTGTTGTTGGGGTCCTCTCGGTGTTTATCTCGTGGGTCCTGGTGTTGTTGGGGGAAGGGTTATTCCCGCAACAGGTCCGGCCAACGGGTAGTTGGTCGATGGTGTTGCTGCTGGCCCAAGCCCCGAATGAGCCGATTGCGGGATTGACCCGCTTTTTGGTAAAACTGACGTGCTAGGACTCGGAATCGGTCCCGCAACGTCAGGATACCCGTGTCTTCATGGAGAAAGGTGGTTGGGTAGAACCTGGGAAGGCCCAGCGCAAGCTTCAGCGCCTTGTTTTGGACGCATTGTAGCGATCGTATCGAGGAGTCGGCGGCATTGCCCCACACCACGGCCGCGTACTCTAACACTGGACGTACCAGTGTCAGATACAGCGTGATGCCGTGACGGGAGGGCAATGTGGACTCCGGGTTTAACAAGGGATAGAGTGCACGAAGCCGCCCTATTGCCTTGTTTCGGATCCACTGGATGTGTGGGGCCCAGGTGAGCCGCTGGTCTAGTCTCACTCCGAGGTAGGTAGCTGTTTTTGACCACGGGATGGGGCCTCCTGCGATGTGTAGGGCTTCTAGGTTTGGCGGCACTCTGCGCTTCGTGAACGCCACCGCCTGGCTCTTGCCAGCGTTAAATTTAAGGCGCCACCTGGTGGCCCAAGCACCGAGCGCTTCACATCCTTGCTGGAGGCGACGCCCCATGGTATGCGCGTTCATGCTCCGGGTGAACAGAGCAGTGTCGTCCGCATAGAGGGCCAACTCTACTCCGTTCACTCGCGGAGCGTCGGCGGTGAAGAGCGAGTAGAGTATGGGGCCTAGTACCGATCCCTGCGGTACGCCGGCACGTATGGGTCTGTTTGTGGACCTTCCCTGTTCTGCCCTGACGTGGAAAGTCCTGCCAGATAAGTAGGACCTGAGAAGCACTCCGTGCGACGTCGGTACCCCGAGTACAAACAACTTGTAGACGAGGCCGTCATGCCACACGGAGTCGAAGGCGCGTGAGACGTCCAGGAATACCGCCCCAAGGTATTCCCTCGTCTCCAGCGCCCTCATAGCTGGTTCCACGAGGCGGAGCAGCTGGTGGGTCGTGGAGTGACCTCCACGAAAACCAAACTGTTCGTCTGGCAGTATGTCTTCCTGGTCCACGTGTTGCAGAAGTCGCCGCACGTAAAGTCTCTCGAAAACCTTCGAGAGACTTGGGAGGAGGCTGATGGGTCTGTAGCTGGATGGCGACCGGGGGTCCTTGTCTTGCTTCGGGATGGCCACCACCTCGGCATGTTTCCACACCGAAGGGTAGACACCCGAGGCCAGGATTTCGTTAAAGACTGTGGCCAGGTATTGCTCGTACTCCTGAGGAAGATTCCTAAGGAGTGAGTTCGGGATGCCGTCGATGCCGCCTGCCCTCCGGGCGTTGAGCGATCGGAGTTGCAATGCGACTTCTTCGGCGGTGATGGGGTCTATGCTGTCACCCTCCTCTCGTGCGTCGAGGAAGACTGGGAGACGTTCTTCCACTAGACGGACGTGGGCCACGTCGATGTCTTCTACCACGGGTCGGAAGTTTGCCTCAAAGGTGTCCGCTAGGACACTTGCCTTGGCGTCCGGCTCGCAGTAGTGGTCCTGACCGAGTTGCAGGGGAGGAATGCGCTGCCTGCGGCGCAGAAAACCTCTCACGACTCGCCATGCACTGCCGTCATCTGGGTCGAGGGACTCGACAAGGTCGGCCCATGCTTGGTTGCGGTGTTCGCGGACGGCCGCAGTGATGGCACGACGCATGCGGTTTACGCGGCGTTTCGTTTCCGGCTGTCGCGTTATTTGCCACTCACGGAAGAGATGGTTTTTCGCAGCTATGAGCTCCCGTATTGCTTGCGGGAGGCGTCGCGACCTGTCTTGCGGCCGATGAGTGCGACCAGGTGTGGCAGTCTCTGCCGCTCGCAGGAGCGCCTGATTTAGGGAGGTGATGGCGGCTTCCGCCCCCACCTCCTCCGGATCAGGGGCATCTGTGAGGTACTCCCGTACCTCGGTTTGGAAGTGCTCGACGTTGATATTTTTGAAGGATGGACGACCGGCCCGCACCGCCGCGCCGACGACGTCTATGTCGAAGATCACCGGCAAGTGATCTGATGACAAAGCCGTCCTCGTCTCGGCAGTCGTAAACCTATCGACCCCCCTCAGTATTGCAACGTCGAGAACGTCAGGTTGTCCGCGCACTGGGATGTGGGTTGGGTCGTAGGGCCCTAGAATGATGGCGCCGTGTCTGAGGGCGGCGCGTTCAAGTCGGCGCCCGCTGACATTTGTGAGGCGGGAGTTCCAGTGGGCGGACTTTGCGTTAAAGTCCCCCCCGATGAACAGCCTCCCCTCCATGTCCAGTAGGGTGTCGAAATCGGCCTCTTGCAGAACACCCCGCGGCGGCCGGTATGCCGCCACGAAGGTGATCTTGCCGACAGACGTGTTGACGGTCACGCCGGTGGCTTCAACGTGCTCGAGTTGTGGCAGTTGCACCGGGTAGTGCCGCAAGGACGACCTAACATACGCCGCCGTTCCGCCGCCGTGGGTCGGCCGGTCGGTGCGGTAGCAGCTGTAGTTTGCGACCCTGACGTGCACACCGGGTTTTAGGAATGTTTCACAGACGAGGCAGATGTCTACTGCCTCGCTGTATAGAAATTCCCTAAATTCACCCTGCTGCGGTATAAGACTGTTTGCGTTAAAAACGCAAATAGTCAGGCCATGGGTATGGTCGTTATCCATGACTGGGTGGCTGGGCGATGGCCTGGAGGGCCGTCGCAGCTGCGGAGACTAGACTGGGTAGTTGTGTCATGATTCTGTTTAATGTTTGCAGTAGCGTCTGCAGATCATCACTGATAGCGCTCGCGGCCGCGGGGGCGGGTGGCGCTGGGGCTGTACTAGGCTGGCACTGTTTTGCGACGGGTGTCTGCGCAGCAGGGGCAGCCTGTCCATTTTCGGCGCGGGTCGGGGGGGGCGGTGGGAGTAGCCCAGCAGCACTGGGTTCCGGCTGTGTGTTGGTAGGTGGTTGCAGGTTGCGGGCGGGTAGGCGGCGTTCACCGCGAGGCGGGGCCTGCTGTTCAGCAGCCCGTCTCCCGGCAACGGACGCAAAACTGACTCCTGGCTGCACTTTTTTGGCAGCCTTGCCACGCTTGCGGGATTTGAATGCGTTACAGCCCCTGTAGCTAGCAACATGCGGCTCACTGCAGTTGCAGCATTTGGGCTGTTCGTCGCGCTTTTTTGCGCAGTCACGGCTTTGGTGTGCACCTGCACACTTTACGCAACGCGCGGGCATGGTGCAGTTGTGTGCAACATGGTCTAGGCCTTGGCAGGAGTAACACTGGAGCCTCTTGCCTTTGGCCTTGAGTAGTTCGACTGAAACGTCGATGTCCGCAATTTTGTCGAGTTGGAAGATTTTCCTGTTGTCCTCGTTGTCCACTAGGACGACAAGGAACAACGGCATCTTTTTGTGCGTACGCGGCGATGTCATTAGTTCTACCGTGCGCGCGGAAAAACCCGACTCCGCGAGTTCTTGTTTAAGGTGGGTAGGGTCCATCTTGATTGGCAGGTGACGTATAACCACCTTTAGTAGCTTCAGGGACTCGGTGTTGTGGGTATAGCAATGGAGTCCCTGATCCCTAACGAGATCCATGAGCTTTTTGTGCTCGTCTATGGATGTTGGGAGGACCTTGTAGACGTTATTCGATTGGACTTTGAACGACTTTACTTCCACCACTTCTTTAATCATGCGGCGGAGGTCCATGAACTCGTCGTCCCACGTCACGATTACTGGAGGGGGGCGTGTCTGTTTACGTGCTGGGGCGGCGGGTTCCGCTTCCATGACAACTTCGGTTGCCTCTGCGAACCGATTTGATGTGGCTGGCGGTGGGGCGAGCACCTTCTCAAGCCTTTTGGGCTTGGCAGTGTGCCGCCGGCTTGGTACGGTAAAACCGTCTTCCTCGGCTGTAGGGGGCGCTGTGGGTGCGTCTGCAGCAGCAGCCTTCTTTTTTGTTTGGCGCCCTTCAGGCGCGGTTGCTGCAGTTTGTTCCTCGGAGTCGGAGGTGGCTGGTCGTTTCCGTGATGCCTGTTGCGCATCCATCGGCATTTCTGCCGATAGAAGTGTCCCCAGGTTGGCTTCAGGAATTTCTAGTAGAACTGGCGTTGTTGGGTGCCGTGTTGGGTTTGGGTGGTCGCTGTCAGTCAGTCCCTGCACGGCGAGGACTGGCGCACTAGCGGCTTCTTCACTGGAATTGTCCGTTGGGGCGATCAGCAGAGCACTGGCTTCTTGAGTAGCCACGTCTGGTGACGCAACACCACTCGGGGCCGCCTCCGCCGGGGCAGCAGCGTCTTGGGTTGCTACACCCGGCAGGACTCCCGGCGGAACAATCACCTCTTCTAAGGCCGAGCGCGGCAGTCCACTCAGCAGATAGGAAGCCTCTGTTGGCGGCAGCTGTGCCAGGGCGGCGCTTAATTCGTGGCGCACGAAAAGTTTGTACGCCTTTTCCGCGGCCTCTTTTTCTGCGGGTGTTGTTGGCTTTGCTGCGCGATTCATAATCACGAACAGCTCAACTGCAGAGATGGGGTGGTAGCCTGAGGGGGCGCAAGAAGCGCCGACCGTGGACGCGGTATCGCTGTAAGCGGGTGGTGTGGCGGATGCTGCCGCCGACAGAGTGCGATCTGTCGGGACAACATCCTCTTTGGCGGTTAGGCAGCTATTATTTGGGTCCATGGGGCACCTGTAATTGAGAAAGAAAAGATGTAGATATCTAACTCTAGTGATCGCGGACTGGTCCCACGTGAAGGGGGTCCTGGATCACAGCGTGCCCTATCGTTCCCTAGGCGTGACGCAAATCGATTCCTGAATCGATTTGTGCCACAGCCAGTAGCAGATAACACGACAATTTTGCCGCTAACAAACCCGCGTGCGAGTAGTCAGCAGGAGAGACAAGCTTTTGCTTTTGCCACGCGGGCGCCGTTGACCAACGCACCTTAACAAAGGCGCGCAGACAAAGACGCGCGAGAACAATAGCGCGAGCGAGACAATAGCAGCTGCGGTGAGCCAGAGCGTCCTCTCGCTACGGCGGCTCAGCGCAGTCTACGGGCCCGCGCGCCTCCGTGCTGCGCTTATATGCCCTCGGTTGCGCGTGGTGGGGGGAGGGCGGGCCAGAGTCTATATAGGGGGGCGGCGGGCGCGCTGGGCGCAGACCGTAGCCGACTCGCCAGCCGCTGCAGCTGCTGTTTGTGCACGTTTTGCTTTGCCCGAGGAAGGAAGGATGACAGGCCGCGGCAAGGGAGGAAAGGGGCTCGGCAAGGGTGGCGCCAAGCGGCACCGCAAGGTGTTGCGCGACAACATCCAGGGCATCACGAAGCCCGCCATCCGCCGCCTGGCTCGCAGGGGCGGCGTGAAGCGCATCTCTGGTCTGATCTACGAGGAGACCCGCGGGGTGCTGAAGGTGTTCCTGGAGAACGTGATCCGCGACGCGGTGACGTACACTGAGCACGCCAAGCGCAAGACTGTGACGGCCATGGACGTGGTGTACGCCCTGAAGAGGCAGGGGCGCACCCTGTACGGTTTCGGCGGTTAGGCTGCGTCGCAGCGGGCGCTGGCCTTCCCGCGGCCGTGCTTGTGGGTGGGAGAGACTAGAAAACGGCCCTTTTCAGGGCCACCACACTGTTCGGAAGTTGAAAAGTGCGAAAGAGTCTGTGTTGTTGTTGTTGTTGTTGCTGCGTGTGTGTGCGCTGTGTTGTTCGTTTGTTTGTTTGTTTGTTTGTTTGTTTGTTTCTTTCTTTCTTTCCGTTTGAGCGACGTGATGTGGCTGGGAGGGGAGAAGGAAAGGAAACGTGTCATGTGGCTGGCTGTGTGTGGAGCTGCTTCGTTTGTGTTTGTTATTGTGTGTCTTTGTATCGATCGCGACGGAGATGGCGGGCTGTGTGTTGTTGTGCGAGAGAGGCGGTAATTATTTGCTTGCGTGGTTTGGCTCTGTGTGTTTGCGGCGGCGTTGGGGTTTCCGAGGCAAGGCGTGTGGGCATAGGCGGCCGGATCAGCTGTTTCGTTCGTGTCGACGGCCGTTGCGCGCGGGAGTGGAGGGCGGTGTGTCGACACGCCTCCCTTTAACAATGGTCATTATTGCTGCCGTTGTCGTTTGGAAGGCGACTCTGCGACCGTGCAAAATGTGTGTGTGTGTGTGTGTGTGTGTGTGTGTGTGTGTGTGTGTGTGTGCGGGCTGTGTGGACGACAAGATGGCGGACGTGCGCCGGCGGCGGCTGTGCTGTGAAAGTGCAAAGTTGAAACAAAACAAGGTGCGGCGAGGACGACTGAAATTTTGCTTTGGACGTAGGTTTGTGTGGTGGCCCTGAAAAGGGCCGATTGTTGTGGGCCGGGCCGAGCCGAGCCGGCAAAGCGCGTTGCGTGCAGGGGAGCACGCGGCGCTGCGATTGCCTGGCCTCCTTTAGGCCTTCTTCTCGGTCTTCTTTGGCAGCAGGACGGCCTGGATGTTGGGTAGGACACCACCCTGTGCGATGGTGACGCCCGACAGGAGCTTGTTGAGCTCCTCGTCGTTGCGGATGGCAAGCTGCAGGTGGCGCGGGATGATGCGCGTCTTCTTGTTGTCGCGGGCCGCGTTTCCGGCCAGCTCGAGCACCTCAGCCGCGAGGTACTCCATGACGGCGGCGAGGTAGACGGGCGCCCCGGCGCCGACGCGCTCTGCGTAGTTTCCCTTGCGCAGGAGGCGGTGGATTCTGCCGACCGGGAACTGGAGCCCAGCCCTGCTTGAGCGGGACTTTGACTTGCCCTTGACTTTGCCTCCCTTTCCGCGTCCGGACATGGCGATGGGCTAGCGACGGTGCACACGAGAAGGAAACGAAAACGACCGGTGCGAGCGGCAGCGAGTCGAGCAGCGGAGTGCGTGCCGGCGCAGCCGGGGTGGGGGTGCTTTATGGGCTCGGGTGCGGCGGCCGGTTGCGCGCGCGCCCCATTGGTCGGCGGCCGCAACAGGGCGAGCTGGTAAAGGTGCGGCGGCGGCTGGCGGCGGGTGCCACTGTGTGGGGAGACGCTGACTAGAGCGGAGCGCTTGCTACTGGTGTTGCTGCTGCCGCCGTACGTTGGTTCGAGATGCCGCCCAAGACTAGCGGGAAGGCCGCCAAGAAGGCTGGCAAGGCGCAGAAGAACATTTCGAAGGGCGACAAGAAGAAGAAGCGCAAGAGGAAGGAGAGCTATGCCATCTACATCTACAAGGTGCTGAAGCAGGTGCACCCTGACACGGGCATCTCGTCGAAGGCGATGAGCATCATGAACAGCTTCGTGAACGACATTTTCGAGCGCATTGCGGCCGAGGCTTCTCGCCTGGCGCACTACAACAAGCGCTCGACCATCACGTCCCGCGAGATCCAGACCGCTGTGCGGCTGTTGCTGCCTGGCGAGCTGGCCAAGCACGCCGTGAGCGAGGGCACGAAGGCGGTGACCAAGTACACGAGCTCCAAGTAAGGAGGTGGCTCTGGAACGGAAGGAAGGATGGAGAGAGAATGCTCCTCCGTTGCGAGAGCGGCAAAACGGCCCTTTTCAGGGCCACCAACTTGCCTTTTGCGGGAAGGGCGGAATTGTTGTTGTTGTTTGTGTGGACGGCTGTGATGTATGTGTGCATTTTGATTGTGGGTGGGGGGGCGCGTCAAAGCGTGTTGCGCGGGGTACGGCCACGAGGTTGGTCGCCGTGGCGTGGAATGGTGGCACGCCTCGTTGGCGTGGTTTTTGACCCATTTGGTGTTGTTGGTGTGTGTGTTACCTGTCTGCGAGGGGGGACAGTGCGATCGCCGACTTTTGTGTCACCGTAACGACGGCCGTTTGCGGGTTTGTTTTTTGCACATCATACATGGCGAGGGTGAAATGTGAAATGTTGTTTTTTTTTTGTGGTTTTTGTTTGCCGCCCACTATTCCCTTTGCTGTACGCCGAGTTTGACAATGGTGCGACGTAACTGCAGCGTGGAGGTGTGTGAGTGACGTTGAAATGAACGTGCCATGAAGACGCATTGTTGTTGCATTGTACTGTACGTGTACGGCGACACGCACGATGATGTACCATTCGACTCTGATTTTTGATAGCCGTGTCTGACTGATTGCGTACGACGCACGCACACCGATGTCGTCATTCAAGATGCACGCGTGTCCAGTGCAGTACAGTAAGCGCGACGCTAGACGACGGCGGCGGCGGCGGCGGCCGTTTTTGGCGAATGTCTGTACACGTGTTTGTCTGTGTCCATCCGGTATGTATTTGTTTGTTTGAAAGTGTTTTGTGTGTCGGTGACGTGGTCCGATCCGTCGCCCCCCTGAGTAACTGTCGATCGGCGCGATAGACCGGCGTCACGCAACTGAACCGAAGTCGTGGGCACACCCGTCATACTGTTGTACACCGTCGCGCTGAGAACGGTAACGACAGGTTGACTTTGATCGGTCGAATGTCTGGGCAGAACGTGAGGAAGGAGGCAAGAGTGCAGGAGGAAAGGACAGAGGGGGGGGGGGCAAAAGAGAGAGGAAGGGAAAAAGGGGAGAAACGCATTCGTAGAGCAACGGAACGTTCCCGTGTCGGAGGCGTATTGGAGCCGCACTGAAATGCGTTTAACGGCGGCGCGGCTGCAAGTGTCTGCCGTGGTGAACGTTACCTTTGACGGCTGCATTGGCCTTTGCTTTTTGCTTTTGCTTTCGCTTTCGCTTTCCCGGTTGTACGTAACGTTTGTTGGTATGGTTGGTTCTGAGGAAGAGTGTGTGACAGTGCCGTGCCGTCCATGTTCGTGTGCCCTCCCATTGTGTGTATGCTATTGTCTGTGTACTTGAATGATGTATGTAGGTGTTAGTGGACGTGTTTTACCAGTGGGGGGAAATGGATCGTCGATAGTTGGCGTCACTCTGTCACGGTCGAGATGACGCACCCTCCGTACAGAAAGGTGTCGGGAAAGTGTGTGTGTGTGTGTGTGTGTGTGTGTGTGTGTGTGTGTGTGTGTGTGTGTGCGTGCGTGCGTCCGTGAATTGGCAGTGTTTGGAGGTGGGCGTGCCCTGCATGTGGCCCGGAAGGCTGTTCGTTTGGCGGTAGTGTTGTGTGGACAGGGGAGGGGCATGCGTAACGCTGCTGGCATGGCATTTCGGGAGATGGGAGGGGGCAAACGAGGAAACGAGGAGCGGCGGCCAAAGACGGGACGGGGAGGGGCGCGGTGTGGGTGGCTTGCGCCTGTGCTCGGCGTTGTGGTTTGTGCAAAAGAGGAGGAGAAAAACAATGAGTTGCCAGGGAGGGGAGCGGTGTTGTGTTGTGGTTGTCGTGGTGTAGCCGCAGACGCGGCTGTCAGTGAACGTGGCGAGACGGACGGATGCGCGGAGGGGCGGGGGCGGCGCATTTCGCCGGTGCCGTGCCGTGCCGTGCCATGCCATGCCTGAAAGCCGCGTGGTCGCTGTGTTGTTGGTGGCGTGGGGGCGAGGAGAGTACCGTACGGGTGTGCTTGTGCGCCGGAAATGGCACACTGCGCCTGCCCGTCTTGGAGGCTGATGGCTGTGGTGTGGAAATGGGGCGCGGTGATGTTGAAGCAGTTGAAGAACAGAAAAGAAACCAAGAAGAAAACGGAAGGCGTGATGCGGCGGTGGTGGTGAGAGCGGGAAAAACAAAACAAAACAAAAAAAAAGAAAGAAAAAAAAACAACAAGAAAAAAGAAGGAAAAACAACAAGAAACAAAAAAAGAAAACAAAAAGTCTATCAATATTAAAATGTAAATGGAAATGGAAATGGAAATGGACCCAGGTATAACCTCCCTGCACAAATAGCAGAGAGTCCGATGATAATAAAAATGTGCCAGAATGTTAACGTCCCTACAAAACAAACCCAACGATAATATTAATGAAAGAATGAACCGTATGTAACATTGCAACAGACATAATGGAACCTGATAAATTGTATAAGGGCAGCAGCGTTGACCTTTGGCCCTGTATTCAGAATAAAAAGAGCCAAAGATCGTTACCCCAATGAAAAAGACACTGAAACACGTATGTAACATAGCAGCGATGGCGAGACATTGTAGCATCTGTGACCAGAGAGTTTGCGCTGGACCGCGCGAGTGTTGCGAGCGGTTCTCAGTCAGTCAGTCAGTCAGTCAGTCAGTCAGTCAGTCGTTGCGAGTCTGTAGCTCTGTCTAGTTGAGGGCTGTACTCTGTCAGTAGTCGTCGCGTGCAGTACGCTAATAGTCGTCATGCAGAGCGGTCGGTCAGTAGTAGCAGCCGAGTGCGGTTGTGTGATGTAGGCGGTCGGCAACACTGGTCAAGATGGTGAAGGAGGTATACTGTTAATTAATATAATCATTAGATAATGAAAAATTATATTTATTGTAATTAATTCTCCAACAAGTTCCCCAAAAATAATTTTTATTTCAAAAGCATTTTTCAAAAATGTAATGTTTTATTGAACTAAAGAGTTCGTTGCACTTCCCATTTCATTCCACTTCTTTGAAGAAAAATTTCACTAAAATCACAAAAAAAGAGAATATTATTATTTGCAATGCAGTTCCTCCAAGCGCTGCGCAACAACAAGAGCAGAAATGTGACATCCATTTATTCTGAGGTAAGACTTTAATTCTGATTGTTTTGCACAGGGCCAAAGACCGATATTTCGGCTCAATTGAAGTTTCTTGTCACTGAACGGACTTTAAATGTTGTGAAGAATTTATATTTGAGTCGGATTGCGAATTTCACATTTTTGTTGCCATTTTCAATACCTCTCATTGTGGGCGAGGTTACAATTAGCGCAATGTCCATTAGCATCCGTAAATAACATTGTCCATTATTTTAAATTTTGCGGGGAGGTTACAACACACAAAAAAAAAAAAAAAAACAAAAAAGTTGCATTTATATCCGCTCCTCAATTGTAGATACCCCTTACACAGCTGTGTGCAATGAATGAGTGCTGGCTGGTAATTAATTGCACTCCTTGGAGGGAAATGCCATAGGAAGTAGTCTTTAAAAAGTGAATGTTTTTCGTTAAAAGACAAAAGTTGCTTTAGAAAAAAGTAATAGTGGGGCTTTTGTTGTTGAACAAAATAAGTACAATGAACATACGTTATCAGATTTGCGCAATGCAGCTTCACACTACCTTTTGATTATAACACAATATACTATACATCGTCCCGAACCGTGACCAGAGTCGCGAGACGAGCAGAGCACGCCGCCGACGCCCGCTCAGTACAACCGTCCACCCGCTACTACTGTCGACCGACTACTACCTCTCCCGACTCGCGCTACAATATATATAACAACTGTTCCTGGCGACCCGGTGCGTGCCACTACTGTCGTCTGGCGCGGTCCAAGCGCCGACTAGCAACGATAAATAACTCTCTGGTCAGACAGAGATGCTGTCATGCCTCGCCATCGCTCTGGTAACGAATACATACGTGTTGCAGCGTGCGTACCACCGGAACACGCAGTGGCGGAGCCAAAGACTGTGTTGTCGAGGTCGAGTGCGAGCGGGAAGAGAGGCAGCGTCGGCACGGAGATGCAAGCGAGCGAGACGCACGGGGGCTGCGGCGTGGCGCGTTTGCGGTCGGCGCCTTTGGTGGCAACGGCCGGGACAAGCAGCGGTGTATGGTGTGGTGCGGGGCGGACAGGGGCGGCGGTGGACGGGGAGGAGGCGGCGCGACGACGGCATGGGGGCGAAAACGGGACGGGGGACGGCGGATGTTGAGAGGCGTCACGCGCGGACAGGACACAGGACACAGACACAGAGACACACAGATTGGAAAGGGAGGGTGCGCGGTAGTAGTTGGGAATGTGCGTACCGTGCGGGATGGGAGTGGGCGAGGAACACGGTCGTGGCCCCTGTTTGTGGGTGCGTGTGATGACGTCGGTGTGTTGTGGGAAGGGAAGGTGCTGTGGCGGCGGCGCGTAATGGGCGTAGGCCGAAAAGAGAAAGGAACGTGGGCAGTGTGTTGGCAAGCGTCGGTTCGACTGCGACGTTGATGGGCAGGGCAAGGTTAATGGTGGTAGGAGTAGGCGTGTGGGCGCAAAAAATCTGCCGCTGCAGGCGGTGCCGTAACCGCCATGGGGCGGGAAGGAGAGAGGGCCAAAGAAAGAAAGAAAGAAGAAAACAAAATAAAAAAAAAAAAGGAGGGGGGGGGGGGGCGAAAGGAAGGCAGGAAGGACAAGAGGCGAGGCGACGGCTTGCTTTGTGTATCGGTCGGTCTCTGGCTATGCTTCGTTTTCTGCAGCAGGGTCGGTGCGCGGCGTGGCTCGCGGCAGTGGGAACGCCTGGCGGCTGGACGGCCAGCAATGCGGTTGGATGGGCGGCCACAGCACCGCACCTGTGCCCGAGGAGGAGACGCTGGCGGCGGGCCCTGAGGTGAGGCCGGCTCGGCTCGGCTGGGGCTGTGGATGTGTAGGTGTGCGCCGCTGCTGCAACAACGAGTAAAACGCGAGAAGAAGGGATGGCGGTAGAGAGAAAAAAAAAAAAAAGGTCGTGTTGTGTTGATGCGCAGGCAGACGCGTACAGAGAGACGAGCCCGGTCTGCAGCAGGGTGTGGCCGTGCCGAGTGCAGAGCAGCGGCGGCTCGGTTCGGTTCGGTTCGGCCCGGCGGGCCGCGCTGTTGTCGCGGACGTGAGCGCCCCCTGGCGGGTGGCCGGAGGCGGCGCGGCGTGTTGGACGTGTGGCTGGTGGCAGTGCACAATTTGCGAGTGGCTGGCGGTGTGGCGTGGCGGTTGGCGCGTCGGGCGGCGGAGAGGGAGAGAGAGGAGAGGTATGTGTTGCGGGCGCCCTTTGCTGCGCTGCGTCGTTGCGTGTGCCGTACAGGGCGGGCGCTTGTCGACTGTGTGGGCGGTGTGGCGAATTGGCGTGAAACGGCTGCCGAGAGGTGTGTGGTAGCGAGCCGGTCGGTGTCAGTGCGAAGGGGAATGTGCGTGCGTTTGGCGGTTTCGGTGTGCTTTTTGCGGCGTGAGAGTGGGAATTAGTGGGGCCGGCTGTTGTGTTTGTTCCTTGTGTCTTGTGTCGTGTAGGTAGCTTGATGGCAACGTGGAAGGACGCCGGTTTCGTTTCGAGCCTTGCGTGTGGTTGTCGACGTTGACTGGTTGGCGTGTGCCGATGCACGTGCATGTGTGGGTCGCGAGTGCGTTTTTGGCTGGCTGTGTGTGTGTGTGTGTTTTGGGGGGGAAGGGGGAGGCGGTGGTGAAAGTGCAGTCGTTGCCACGGGCGTCGTCGGGTCGGGTGGGGCTGGGGCTGTGCGTCGTGGCGGAAAGGTGGTAGGTTGCGGGAAGCGAGCCCGTCGTTGACGGTGTCGCGTGAGTTGTGAATCGAGTGGGGCGCGGGGCGCGGGGCGCGGGACAGGAGCAGCGTGCCGCTGCGTCGTGGTCGTCAGCAGAGGCTGTGCGTGTGCTTGTCCTTTTTGTGGGCGGTTCGTGCGAGGCGTTTTTGTTTTGTGTTGCCCTAGTTGTTAGTTTATTTTGTTTGTGTTTGTTATTTTGAGACGACGACTGGTTGGTGGCGTGCGCGCGAAGTGGCGGTGTGCGCTTCCCGTGTCGTTTGTGTTGTTTTTTTTTTGTTTTTGTTTTTGTGTGTTTTTTTTTGCACTGGGCCCCGGGGGGTGGGTGGGTGCGTGCGTGTGTGTCGATTGCCGGCTGGCGAAAGGTGCGCCATCGGCGGGGTGGGTCGCCGGCACGAGTAGAGGCGGCGGCGTTGTTGCTGTTGTTGTGTGGTGTTTGTTTTGTTCGGCTGTGTCGGCGAGCTGTGTTGCGGTGCGTGTGAATGGTGGTGCAAAAGTGCTGGCGTTGGGGCTGCGACTGCGACGGCGGCGAGCCGCGGGCGCGCATGATAGTGATGTTGTGAACAGCGGCTGTGTACGGTAGTGGTGTTGTTGTAGCACGACGTGCATCCGGGCCGGCGCGGAAAGCGCAGTTGCGGGCGGTTGCCCTTCGGTGCCAGCCATGTCGCGTGAGCGGCGGGTTGCTGTGGTGTCGACACGTGGTGCTCTGGGTTGTTGTGTGGTGCCCTTTGGCCGGTGGGGGTGGTTCGCGTGCGTCTCGTTCGCGCTCGGTATCTGGTCGTGGTCGTGCTGCTCCCCCGTCTGTCGGCGGTTTTCGACGTCGTCTGTACGTTTTTGTCCGTTTGCGGCGGTGCCTGCCGACGTCGTCCCGTCGCGACCTTTCAACCGAAAGTGTGGCGCCCGAAGGTGAACGAACGTAACCCTGACCTCGGCGCTTTACGCTGAGCCGAGCGAACCGAACCGAACCTAACCTGTGGTGTGGTGAGGTGAGCTCAGCCTGTGAGCCCCAAACGTCTACGTAAGGTAAGCTGTCCGGCGGCTCACGCCTCACGTTTTGAACGCTTTTTTAACCTACGTTTGACGCTTCTTAACCTAGCACTGACCCCTTAACCTAACGTGTAACGTAACCTAACGTAACCTAACCTAACCTAACCTCTGACGCCTGACGTGTTTGAATGCTTAACCTAAGTTTGACGCTTAACCTAACCCAAGTCCCCTTAACCTAACCCACGTCCACCTAACCTAACCGAACCTAACCTAGACGTGTAAACGTAATGTGTAACGCGCAACGTGTAAGGTCGGCTGTCGTGTGTGCTGACGGCAGATTGGGTTGGTCTGTAGATTCGGATTGCGGTTTGCCTCGGTCGAGGGGTTGGGTCGGAAGCGGCGAGGGGCGGCGGCGCCTGTTGCGCAGGCGGCGTCCGTTTGCGGCGGGCAATTGTTGAGAAACGGCTGTGAATGTTGGCGGGCGAGAGGAGGAGGACGGCGCGCGATGTGGCCCGACGGCTGCGGGCCGATCGGGAAACGGCGGGAGGGCGACGGAAGGCGATGGGGCGGCGGAGGCGCGTTTGCACGGCCGTCATCGCCGCACGCCTCGGCTTGTGTGGCTGTGGCGCCGGCCGCGCTGGCCGGGCTGCCGCGGCGACGGTGTGGGAGTTTTGCCGAAGGTTTGGCCATTGTGGCGGGTCGTCGGCTGGGGCTGTGGGGGCGGCATTTGGGCGGGGGCGGCGATTCTCGGCGGGCCGACCCAGGCTGTAGCGCGCGGTAGCTGCAGTTTGGCCGTGGTTTGCGGCGCTGCCGTGGCGACTGGTTGGCGACTGTGGTGTGGCTGTGTGTAGCCCCATCCTCGGTGGTTTGAAAGGCGCGGGCGGTTGTGGCGCAGCTTTGGGGCTGCTCCGCACAGGCTGTCGGACGTTGGGCGGTAGCAAGCGCGGGAGGCGCGGCGCGGCGGCGCGCAGAGTGGCGGCCGCTCTCTCGGCCGTCCGCGCGCCGCCCGCGACACTGGCTGGGCCCTTGTGATTCTCTGCAAGAAAGGGTTGGAGTCCCTTAGCGATCGTAGTGCGTGTGGAAGCCTTGTGCGACTCGCCGCTATCGAGAGCTACAAAACTCTGCGATTCACTTGCTTCTTAGCGAGTACTAAGCAATTTGTCGTGTTATAGGACCGACATAGAGTGTAGGCAAGATAGTGCGGACTAGCCGCACTTGTAGGATGAATAGAGTAGGGGACGACGAGGAGCCAGGGCCCCACCCGCGGGTGGCAAGCCCGCGTTCCTCTAGGCCAGAACAGACACACAGGGCTGAGGTAGAACTCGCGAGCAGGACCACTCAGGGCGCTCGACCGCGACACCCCGCCCCACCGGCCCCCACGCCTGAAGACTTATGCACTGCGATGATTCAAGAGAAACTGGAACAACTCCGCCGCGACCGCGACGCACGAGCAAAGGAACTCGCAAGACGGCGGGAGCAGGACGGCCCAACCACCAGTGCCAACTCATCTTCTGACGACTGCCGAACGAAGAGTCACAATCCGACGGAACAACACAATGCCATGGACTATCAGGACGAATCCAGCGACTCTGATGCACCATTCCAGGAAGTCAGACGCCGCCGGAAAGGCACCAAACGCAGGAAAGCCGAAGAAAATACCCCCATGCAGACGGAACAACGAGCTGTACCCACCACCAACTACTACGCACCACTACAGCAACAGGACCCAGCAATGGAAGACCAACACCAGCCTCAGCCTAACGACACAAATACTCAGGACGCCACAGCTCTGCCGCCGCCGAAACCGAGAATACCACCTGTGACAATCAACTACACTGGAAAATACCTGGAACTAAACGTTCAATTAAAGCAGAAGATCAGCGGACCACTCAAGGCGATCTACAAAAATAATCAGATCAAATACCACTTTGAAACGCTGGCAGACCAACGAGCAGCACTGGACTACCTCCATTCCATCAACATGCCCTATTTCACCCACCAAGCAGCAGAAGACAGAGAACTCCAAGTGGTCCTCAAGAATATCCCAGAGGAAATTACCGAAGACGAACTCGCCGCCGAACTTCGCCACATGCAATTCACAGTCACGAACGTACACCAGTTCAAGAAACGAGACCTGACCTCCAAGAAACTGATTCCACAGTCGGCTTACTGTGTATCTCTGCCACATGGACAGAAAAGCCGCACCATCTACGACGTACAATACCTCTTCCATACCAGAATTAAGGTGGAAGACTACAAGCCACTTGATGGGCCTGCCCAGTGCAAGAAATGCCTCAAATTCAACCACACTGGCCGGTACTGTCAGATGCCGGTCAGGTGTGTACGCTGTGGCGGCCACCACCACGCAAAGGATTGTACCAAGCCACGAACAGAACCACCCATCTGCGCAAACTGTCGCCAAGAAGGCCACCCTGGGACTTGGCGTGGTTGCCCTGAATTTCAGAAGGCGATACACGCCTACCAACTGCGACCTCCACCATCCAAGGAGCCCCAACAACCACCACAGCCGTCGTTTGCGGCGACTCCGAAGGACTTCCCATCTCTCCGAACACCCTGGACGGCTGCATCGTCGTTATTTCAAACACCAACCCAGCAACAACCAACTAGACCGAAAAACACGGCGCGCCAACGACTGCACGATCTTCGCCAGCAACAACAGCAGCAACGATCGACGGACAACGCCCTCGGACTGCCCGATATCATCGCCGCGCTATCTAACATGGGCTCCATCATCAACTTACTAAAAACGAAGAACGTCTTTGCCATCTTAGCAGATACAGCCCGCAAATTCAACGACGCACCGGATCTGTTATCCAAACTACTCACTCTACTGGAAGGAATCATGGCCTTTTTCACCGACTAACATGGATCAAGAGCGGCATCAACACAGAAACCTTACATTCTGCTTTTTTAACGCCAACGGCGTCGCTCCCAAGAAAGTAGAACTCACCGACTTCGTCGAACACCACAAAATTGATGTGCTACTATTGTCCGAAACGCATCTGCGACCCACCCAAACCTTCAACATTCGCAACATGGTGGGATACCGCACTGACCGCCACAATCGGCGCGGTGGAGGTACAGCAATCTACCTGCGATCTTCCCTCACTCACTCTCTCGAAACCTTGCCTGACATGACGAGTCTGGAAGCCACAGCAGTCACGATCGCCACCATACACGGGAAGCTCACGTTCGTCGCAGCCTACTTGAGCCCTGGCGCAGCCTTCACAGATGAAGACTTTATCTCTATCTTTGATCGATACGACAGAGTCCTCCTTTGTGGGGATCTTAATGCGAAGCATGTAGCATGGAACTCGCGGCAGACGAACGCCAAAGGCACCCGTCTCTACGAACTTGAAATTCGGCTCCACGCATTCACACAAGGTCCTGAAGAACCGACTTACCTGCCTACTGTTCCACGCCATCAGCCGGATGTCCTAGATGTGGCCATAATCAAAAACATGAATCCCGATCTGTCACTCCAGACGATCAATGACTTGACTTCTGACCACCAACCTGTTCTCGGAACACTGTCTGGAGCTCTTCCAATATTGCCACCGAAAACGAAAGTCTCCACAGACTGGATATCCTATGCCAGGTGGCTAAACAACAATGTGCGCCCCACGGAGCCATTAGAAACACCGGAGCAACTCGACGACGCCATCACTCGTCTGACTTCGAAAATCAAGAAGGCCGCTCACCAGGCCTCCACGAAGTTACTCTTCTCGACACCATATCGCGACCCACTGCCGCCGGCACTGCAAGACTTGAAATATTTGAAGAATCGAGCCCGTAAAAAATGGCAACAAACTCGCAACCCAGCATATAGACGAGAAATGCACCAGCTCTCCAGAGAACTCACGTGGCGTTGCAAGGAATGGCGCGCCGAACTATGGGAGGACCGGATGGCACAAATCCAACACCTATCGCGCGATGAATGGGCACTCATCCGTAATATCAAGAAACCCAAGCCACCAAAAACGGCGCTCACGGATGGCACCAACCTAATCTTTGACAACCTCCAAAAGGCCGAACTTTTCGCGGAAACTTACGAAACGCAATCACGCCTGAATTTTGCAGACTTTGAGAACGATGAGGAAGAGGACGCGCGCACTCGGGCAGAGGCACACCACATAAGACAACACCCCAGCGGAGACCGGCCAGAACTGACGTCGCCAAGGGAAATTCGTCGCATTCTCAGGCACTTACACTCCACATCAGCTCCTGGGCCTGACGGAATATCGAACGACCACCTAAAACACCTCCCACGGAAACCGCTAGTGCTACTTACGAGAATATTCAACGAATGCCTGCTGAAGGAGCATTTCCCACCACAATGGAAACTGGCCAAGATTATACCCATCCCGAAACCGGGTAAGGACCTACTCCAGCCTGAGCACCACCGACCAATCAGTCTCCTCTCCACGATGGGCAAAACGTTTGAACGTGTCATCTTGGCCCGCATCAAGCCGCCCCTCTTGGAAAACGACGTCATTCGACCTGACCAATTTGCCTTTCAACCCAAACTTTCCGCTGAAATCCAGCTGCTCCGGATCTCGGAACACCTTACAAACCAAATCAACCTCAACCACTATACAGCAGCCATTTTCCTGGATGTCCAACAAGCTTTTGACAAGGTGTGGCGAGAGAAGCTCTTAAGTAAACTCCGGAACACCACCGACATCCCAACCTGCTACATCAAGATCATCGACAGCTTCCTGACCGACCGCCGTTTTTACGTCCAACAGGCCGAACAACACTCAGACACCAAACCTCTCTCAGACGGCATACCGCAAGGATCGGTACTCTCGCCCATCCTGTTCACCATTTACGTGAATGACATGCCCAAACTGCCGAACATCATGCTCGCACAATTCGCTGATGATACGGCTCTTCTTACCAGTAGCCGTTCATTAGATACAGCCATCACCCGCTTGCAGCACCAGATCGATATCCTCCTCTTGTGGGCAACTGACAACAAAATCACGATCAACGCACTTAAGACGAAGGCCATACTCTTCACTCGCCGGAGACCGATTCTTCACCTCCGCCTCCAGATCAATAACCACGCCATCGATTGGTCCACCACAACGAAGTATTTAGGGGTCACCCTGGACCATAAACTTACATTTTCAGCCCACGTTACCGACAAACGCCTCAAACTCATTCGCGCCATCCATGGACTCTACCCCTTCTTAGCAAGCACTGAGATGAATGTAGCAACGAAGCTCCGCATCTACCGCGCGACAATACTCCCGATGATGTTATATGGTTGCGCTACGTGGGGAATCACATCCACCACCAACATCCGCAAACTACAACGCTTACAAAACCGGTGTCTACGGATCATACTCAAAGCGCCCAGGTGGTCCCGAATTATTTCCTTACATGATGAACTGCAGGTCTCACCGATAGATCAAGTAATCCAACTACATGTCCAGCGACTCATCAACAAAATAGACGACTTAAGGTTATCGACAAGGCAACTCGAAGGAGTCGCAACCATCCAACCTGAACCCTGGCATAAAGTCAAGGTTCCTAGGGCCCTCACAACACAATAAAAAAGTGAAGCTAAGGCATGTAGGGCACAAAGGACCCCTGTGAGCCCAAAGTCCTACAAAAGATGACAATAAAGATATCCAAAACCTACCTTTCAACCTTGGAAGTCCAGCCGCCAAAGGCGGTAGCACTTCGGCAACGACACCACACAGGTAAAAAAAAAAAAAAAAAAAAAAAAAAAAAAAAAAAAAAAAAAAAAAAAAAAAAAAAAAAAGTGATTCTCTGCTCTGCTCTGCCGTGCTGTGCTGTGCTTGCGTGCCTGCCGTCCCGCTCGCTCTCGCTCTCGCTCTCGCTGTGTGTTACGCGCGTCGTCGAAATGGCAGATCAGGCGGCTACGAACGAGACTGCTGCGGCACCCGCCGCCACCGGCACTACGAAGAAGGCCAAGTCTGCGTCGTCTGCGAAGAAGCCGCGCGCCAAGCCTGCGCACCCGCGCACCTCTGAGATGGTGACGGCCGCCATCAAGAGTCTGAAGGAGCGCGGCGGGTCGTCGCTGCAGGCGATCAAGAAGTACATAGCCGCGCACTACAAGCTGGACGCGGAGAAGCTGGCGCCGTTTATCAAGAAGTACCTCAAGTCGGCCGTCGTGGCGGGCGAGCTGGTGCAGACGAAGGGGAAGGGCGCGTCCGGCTCGTTCAAGCTTGCCGGCGCCGGCGGCGGGGGGGCGGCCGAGGGCGGCAAGGCTCGTGCTGGCGGTGCCAAGAAGAAGCGCGCCGCTCCGGCCAGCAAGGAGAAGAAGGGCGCCCGTGCGGCCGGCGCAAAGAAGGCTGGTGGCGTGAAGGCGGCGACCGGTCGGAAGGCGGGCGCCGCCAAGAAGGCGTCTGCGGCGTCGGCCGCTCCCGCGGGTGCGAAGAAGGCGGCTGCGGCCAAGCCGGCCAAGGCCAAGTCGCCGTCGAAGGCGAAGAAGGCCGCCAAGGTTCCGACGAAGAAGCCGAAGGCGCCGCGCCCGAAGAAGGCGACGACGCCGTCTAAGGCGAAGGCTTCGCCCAAGAAGAAGAAGTAGAGTAGAGTAGAGGAGAAAGAGATGGGAAAGGAAGGGTTTGGCGCTTGACCCCGTCGTCCCCACCCCCCGTCGTCGTCTAGTGGCGCGCAAGAGACGCGCGGCCCAAAACGGCCCTTCTCAGGGCCATCAAAGCACGTCGGGGAAGGTTTTGATTGTCGTGTTGCGTTTGGTGTGGGTGTCTGTCTGTATGCCCGTGGGGATGCTGTTTGCGTGCCGTGGTGGTTTGATTGCGGGGGTCGGTGGCGGGTGTGGGCGGCGGTAGCGGTAAGCGGTGTTGTTGTTGTCGTGGTTGATTGTCGCCGTGTTTGTGGCGGCGGCCGACGGTTGGTTTTCTGTCACGTTGTTTTGTTTGAATACGTTGGTTGGCTTGCCTGCGTTCGTTCTTCTCGGATGTGTGTCTTGTCTAGTCGTGTCTGGTCTTTGTTTTGTTTCTTTGTGTGTGTTATGTTTTGCAACGGGGGGCACGTTGAGATGTGGAAGGAGTCGGCGGGGATTTCGGTGGCGTGTAGAGCGAGCGAGCGCGCCTGCCTGGCCGTTGGCCGTCGGAGTGGAGTGCGGGTTTTTTTTGTTTTCGAAACGAAAGCGGCGGCCGGCCAGCCACCCGTGCGGTGTGACGTCGGCCGTTGGGTATTGTGCGCTTTGAGCGCCGGGGAGGGATGATGTGTGATTGTTGCGCGCTGCTAGCAGGCAGGCAGAGTGAGCGGGTGTGTGTGGCGGACGGACGGGAAGTGGTGGTTTTTGTTTTTGGGTTGCGGGGCGAGAGGCAGGCGACCGACAAAGTTTGCTCGCGACGGAGAGATGTTAGTGGCCCTGAAAAGGGCCGTTTTTGTTTGTGCGGTGCGGTGCCGCGGCGCGGTTTAGGCGCGCTCGCCGCGGATGCGGCGCGCGAGCTGGATGTCCTTGGGCATGATGGTGACGCGCTTGGCGTGGATTGCGCACAGGTTGGTGTCTTCGAAGAGGCCGACGAGGTAGGCCTCGCTGGCCTCCTGCAGGGCCATGACTGCGGAGCTCTGGAAGCGCAGGTCGGTCTTGAAGTCCTGGGCGATCTCGCGCACTAGGCGCTGGAATGGCAGCTTGCGGATGAGCAGCTCTGTGCTCTTCTGGTAGCGCCTGATTTCTCGCAGGGCGACGGTGCCCGGCCTGTAGCGGTGGGGCTTCTTGACGCCTCCGGTGGCGGGCGCGCTCTTCCTCGCCGCCTTGGTGGCGAGCTGTTTGCGCGGCGCCTTTCCGCCGGTGGACTTGCGGGCCGTTTGCTTTGTGCGGGCCATGGCGGTAGCGTTGGCGGTAGCGGAGCGGCGTGCGTGGAGGTTAGGTGCGGCGCGGCGTCCGGTGCTGCCTTGACAACGGGCCCGCGCGCCTCCGTGCTGCGCTTATATGCCCTCGGTTGCGCGTGGTGGGGGGAGGGCGGGCCAGAGTCTATATAGGGGGGCGGCGGGCGCGCTGGGCGCAGACCGTAGCCGACTCGCCAGCCGCTGCAGCTGCTGTTTGTGCACGTTTTGCTTTGCCCGAGGAAGGAAGGATGACAGGCCGCGGCAAGGGAGGAAAGGGGCTCGGCAAGGGTGGCGCCAAGCGGCACCGCAAGGTGTTGCGCGACAACATCCAGGGCATCACGAAGCCCGCCATCCGCCGCCTGGCTCGCAGGGGCGGCGTGAAGCGCATCTCTGGTCTGATCTACGAGGAGACCCGCGGGGTGCTGAAGGTGTTCCTGGAGAACGTGATCCGCGACGCGGTGACGTACACTGAGCACGCCAAGTGCAAGACTGTGACGGCCATGGACGTGGTGTACGCCCTGAAGAGGCAGGGGCGCACCCTGTACGGTTTCGGCGGTTAGGCTGCGTCGCAGCGGGCGCTGGCCTTCCCGCGGCCGTGCTTGTGGGTGGGAGAGACTAGAAAACGGCCCTTTTCAGGGCCACCACACTGTTCGGAAGTTGAAAAGTGCGAAAGAGTCTGTGTTGTTGTTGTTGTTGTTGCTGCGTGTGTGTGCGCTGTGTTGTTCGTTTGTTTGTTTGTTTGTTTGTTTGTTTGTTTCTTTCTTTCTTTCCGTTTGAGCGACGTGATGTGGCTGGGAGGGGAGAAGGAAAGGAAACGTGTCATGTGGCTGGCTGTGTGTGGAGCTGCTTCGTTTGTGTTTGTTATTGTGTGTCTTTGTATCGATCGCGACGGAGATGGCGGGCTGTGTGTTGTTGTGCGAGAGAGGCGGTAATTATTTGCTTGCGTGGTTTGGCTCTGTGTGTTTGCGGCGGCGTTGGGGTTTCCGAGGCAAGGCGTGTGGGCATAGGCGGCCGGATCAGCTGTTTCGTTCGTGTCGACGGCCGTTGCGCGCGGGAGTGGAGGGCGGTGTGTCGACACGCCTCCCTTTAACAATGGTCATTATTGCTGCCGTTGTCGTTTGGAAGGCGACTCTGCGACCGTGCAAAATGTGTGTGTGTGTGTGTGTGTGTGTGTGTGTGTGTGTGTGCGGGCTGTGTGGACGACAAGATGGCGGACGTGCGCCGGCGGCGGCTGTGCTGTGAAAGTGCAAAGTTGAAACAAAACAAGGTGCGGCGAGGACGACTGAAATTTTGCTTTGGACGTAGGTTTGTGTGGTGGCCCTGAAAAGGGCCGATTGTTGTGGGCCGGGCCGAGCCGAGCCGGCAAAGCGCGTTGCGTGCAGGGGAGCACGCGGCGCTGCGATTGCCTGGCCTCCTTTAGGCCTTCTTCTCGGTCTTCTTTGGCAGCAGGACGGCCTGGATGTTGGGTAGGACACCACCCTGTGCGATGGTGACGCCCGACAGGAGCTTGTTGAGCTCCTCGTCGTTGCGGATGGCAAGCTGCAGGTGGCGCGGGATGATGCGCGTCTTCTTGTTGTCGCGGGCCGCGTTTCCGGCCAGCTCGAGCACCTCAGCCGCGAGGTACTCCATGACGGCGGCGAGGTAGACGGGCGCCCCGGCGCCGACGCGCTCTGCGTAGTTTCCCTTGCGCAGGAGGCGGTGGATTCTGCCGACCGGGAACTGGAGCCCAGCCCTGCTTGAGCGGGACTTTGACTTGCCCTTGACTTTGCCTCCCTTTCCGCGTCCGGACATGGCGATGGGCTAGCGACGGTGCACACGAGAAGGAAACGAAAACGACCGGTGCGAGCGGCAGCGAGTCGAGCAGCGGAGTGCGTGCCGGCGCAGCCGGGGTGGGGGTGCTTTATGGGCTCGGGTGCGGCGGCCGGTTGCGCGCGCGCCCCATTGGTCGGCGGCCGCAACAGGGCGAGCTGGTAAAGGTGCGGCGGCGGCTGGCGGCGGGTGCCACTGTGTGGGGAGACGCTGACTAGAGCGGAGCGCTTGCTACTGGTGTTGCTGCTGCCGCCGTACGTTGGTTCGAGATGCCGCCCAAGACTAGCGGGAAGGCCGCCAAGAAGGCTGGCAAGGCGCAGAAGAACATTTCGAAGGGCGACAAGAAGAAGAAGCGCAAGAGGAAGGAGAGCTATGCCATCTACATCTACAAGGTGCTGAAGCAGGTGCACCCTGACACGGGCATCTCGTCGAAGGCGATGAGCATCATGAACAGCTTCGTGAACGACATTTTCGAGCGCATTGCGGCCGAGGCTTCTCGCCTGGCGCACTACAACAAGCGCTCGACCATCACGTCCCGCGAGATCCAGACCGCTGTGCGGCTGTTGCTGCCTGGCGAGCTGGCCAAGCACGCCGTGAGCGAGGGCACGAAGGCGGTGACCAAGTACACGAGCTCCAAGTAAGGAGGTGGCTCTGGAACGGAAGGAAGGATGGAGAGAGAATGCTCCTCCGTTGCGAGAGCGGCAAAACGGCCCTTTTCAGGGCCACCAACTTGCCTTTTGCGGGAAGGGCGGAATTGTTGTTGTTGTTTGTGTGGACGGCTGTGATGTATGTGTGCATTTTGATTGTGGGTGGGGGGGCGCGTCAAAGCGTGTTGCGCGGGGTACGGCCACGAGGTTGGTCGCCGTGGCGTGGAATGGTGGCACGCCTCGTTGGCGTGGTTTTTGACCCATTTGGTGTTGTTGGTGTGTGTGTTACCTGTCTGCGAGGGGGGACAGTGCGATCGCCGACTTTTGTGTCACCGTAACGACGGCCGTTTGCGGGTTTGTTTTTTGCACATCATACATGGCGAGGGTGAAATGTGAAATGTTGTTTTTTTTTTGTGGTTTTTGTTTGCCGCCCACTATTCCCTTTGCTGTACGCCGAGTTTGACAATGGTGCGACGTAACTGCAGCGTGGAGGTGTGTGAGTGACGTTGAAATGAACGTGCCATGAAGACGCATTGTTGTTGCATTGTACTGTACGTGTACGGCGACACGCACGATGATGTACCATTCGACTCTGATTTTTGATAGCCGTGTCTGACTGATTGCGTACGACGCACGCACACCGATGTCGTCATTCAAGATGCACGCGTGTCCAGTGCAGTACAGTAAGCGCGACGCTAGACGACGGCGGCGGCGGCGGCGGCCGTTTTTGGCGAATGTCTGTACACGTGTTTGTCTGTGTCCATCCGGTATGTATTTGTTTGTTTGAAAGTGTTTTGTGTGTCGGTGACGTGGTCCGATCCGTCGCCCCCCTGAGTAACTGTCGATCGGCGCGATAGACCGGCGTCACGCAACTGAACCGAAGTCGTGGGCACACCCGTCATACTGTTGTACACCGTCGCGCTGAGAACGGTAACGACAGGTTGACTTTGATCGGTCGAATGTCTGGGCAGAACGTGAGGAAGGAGGCAAGAGTGCAGGAGGAAAGGACAGAGGGGGGGGGGGCAAAAGAGAGAGGAAGGGAAAAAGGGGAGAAACGCATTCGTAGAGCAACGGAACGTTCCCGTGTCGGAGGCGTATTGGAGCCGCACTGAAATGCGTTTAACGGCGGCGCGGCTGCAAGTGTCTGCCGTGGTGAACGTTACCTTTGACGGCTGCATTGGCCTTTGCTTTTTGCTTTTGCTTTCGCTTTCGCTTTCCCGGTTGTACGTAACGTTTGTTGGTATGGTTGGTTCTGAGGAAGAGTGTGTGACAGTGCCGTGCCGTCCATGTTCGTGTGCCCTCCCATTGTGTGTATGCTATTGTCTGTGTACTTGAATGATGTATGTAGGTGTTAGTGGACGTGTTTTACCAGTGGGGGGAAATGGATCGTCGATAGTTGGCGTCACTCTGTCACGGTCGAGATGACGCACCCTCCGTACAGAAAGGTGTCGGGAAAGTGTGTGTGTGTGTGTGTGTGTGTGTGTGTGTGTGTGTGTGTGTGTGTGTGTGTGTGTGTGTGCGTGCGTGCGTCCGTGAATTGGCAGTGTTTGGAGGTGGGCGTGCCCTGCATGTGGCCCGGAAGGCTGTTCGTTTGGCGGTAGTGTTGTGTGGACAGGGGAGGGGCATGCGTAACGCTGCTGGCATGGCATTTCGGGAGATGGGAGGGGGCAAACGAGGAAACGAGGAGCGGCGGCCAAAGACGGGACGGGGAGGGGCGCGGTGTGGGTGGCTTGCGCCTGTGCTCGGCGTTGTGGTTTGTGCAAAAGAGGAGGAGAAAAACAATGAGTTGCCAGGGAGGGGAGCGGTGTTGTGTTGTGGTTGTCGTGGTGTAGCCGCAGACGCGGCTGTCAGTGAACGTGGCGAGACGGACGGATGCGCGGAGGGGCGGGGGCGGCGCATTTCGCCGGTGCCGTGCCGTGCCGTGCCATGCCATGCCTGAAAGCCGCGTGGTCGCTGTGTTGTTGGTGGCGTGGGGGCGAGGAGAGTACCGTACGGGTGTGCTTGTGCGCCGGAAATGGCACACTGCGCCTGCCCGTCTTGGAGGCTGATGGCTGTGGTGTGGAAATGGGGCGCGGTGATGTTGAAGCAGTTGAAGAACAGAAAAGAAACCAAGAAGAAAACGGAAGGCGTGATGCGGCGGTGGTGGTGAGAGCGGGAAAAACAAAACAAAACAAAAAAAAAGAAAGAAAAAAAAACAACAAGAAAAAAGAAGGAAAAACAACAAGAAACAAAAAAAGAAAACAAAAAGTCTATCAATATTAAAATGTAAATGGAAATGGAAATGGAAATGGACCCAGGTATAACCTCCCTGCACAAATAGCAGAGAGTCCGATGATAATAAAAATGTGCCAGAATGTTAACGTCCCTACAAAACAAACCCAACGATAATATTAATGAAAGAATGAACCGTATGTAACATTGCAACAGACATAATGGAACCTGATAAATTGTATAAGGGCAGCAGCGTTGACCTTTGGCCCTGTATTCAGAATAAAAAGAGCCAAAGATCGTTACCCCAATGAAAAAGACACTGAAACACGTATGTAACATAGCAGCGATGGCGAGACATTGTAGCATCTGTGACCAGAGAGTTTGCGCTGGACCGCGCGAGTGTTGCGAGCGGTTCTCAGTCAGTCAGTCAGTCAGTCAGTCAGTCAGTCAGTCGTTGCGAGTCTGTAGCTCTGTCTAGTTGAGGGCTGTACTCTGTCAGTAGTCGTCGCGTGCAGTACGCTAATAGTCGTCATGCAGAGCGGTCGGTCAGTAGTAGCAGCCGAGTGCGGTTGTGTGATGTAGGCGGTCGGCAACACTGGTCAAGATGGTGAAGGAGGTATACTGTTAATTAATATAATCATTAGATAATGAAAAATTATATTTATTGTAATTAATTCTCCAACAAGTTCCCCAAAAATAATTTTTATTTCAAAAGCATTTTTCAAAAATGTAATGTTTTATTGAACTAAAGAGTTCGTTGCACTTCCCATTTCATTCCACTTCTTTGAAGAAAAATTTCACTAAAATCACAAAAAAAGAGAATATTATTATTTGCAATGCAGTTCCTCCAAGCGCTGCGCAACAACAAGAGCAGAAATGTGACATCCATTTATTCTGAGGTAAGACTTTAATTCTGATTGTTTTGCACAGGGCCAAAGACCGATATTTCGGCTCAATTGAAGTTTCTTGTCACTGAACGGACTTTAAATGTTGTGAAGAATTTATATTTGAGTCGGATTGCGAATTTCACATTTTTGTTGCCATTTTCAATACCTCTCATTGTGGGCGAGGTTACAATTAGCGCAATGTCCATTAGCATCCGTAAATAACATTGTCCATTATTTTAAATTTTGCGGGGAGGTTACAACACACAAAAAAAAAAAAAAAAACAAAAAAGTTGCATTTATATCCGCTCCTCAATTGTAGATACCCCTTACACAGCTGTGTGCAATGAATGAGTGCTGGCTGGTAATTAATTGCACTCCTTGGAGGGAAATGCCATAGGAAGTAGTCTTTAAAAAGTGAATGTTTTTCGTTAAAAGACAAAAGTTGCTTTAGAAAAAAGTAATAGTGGGGCTTTTGTTGTTGAACAAAATAAGTACAATGAACATACGTTATCAGATTTGCGCAATGCAGCTTCACACTACCTTTTGATTATAACACAATATACTATACATCGTCCCGAACCGTGACCAGAGTCGCGAGACGAGCAGAGCACGCCGCCGACGCCCGCTCAGTACAACCGTCCACCCGCTACTACTGTCGACCGACTACTACCTCTCCCGACTCGCGCTACAATATATATAACAACTGTTCCTGGCGACCCGGTGCGTGCCACTACTGTCGTCTGGCGCGGTCCAAGCGCCGACTAGCAACGATAAATAACTCTCTGGTCAGACAGAGATGCTGTCATGCCTCGCCATCGCTCTGGTAACGAATACATACGTGTTGCAGCGTGCGTACCACCGGAACACGCAGTGGCGGAGCCAAAGACTGTGTTGTCGAGGTCGAGTGCGAGCGGGAAGAGAGGCAGCGTCGGCACGGAGATGCAAGCGAGCGAGACGCACGGGGGCTGCGGCGTGGCGCGTTTGCGGTCGGCGCCTTTGGTGGCAACGGCCGGGACAAGCAGCGGTGTATGGTGTGGTGCGGGGCGGACAGGGGCGGCGGTGGACGGGGAGGAGGCGGCGCGACGACGGCATGGGGGCGAAAACGGGACGGGGGACGGCGGATGTTGAGAGGCGTCACGCGCGGACAGGACACAGGACACAGACACAGAGACACACAGATTGGAAAGGGAGGGTGCGCGGTAGTAGTTGGGAATGTGCGTACCGTGCGGGATGGGAGTGGGCGAGGAACACGGTCGTGGCCCCTGTTTGTGGGTGCGTGTGATGACGTCGGTGTGTTGTGGGAAGGGAAGGTGCTGTGGCGGCGGCGCGTAATGGGCGTAGGCCGAAAAGAGAAAGGAACGTGGGCAGTGTGTTGGCAAGCGTCGGTTCGACTGCGACGTTGATGGGCAGGGCAAGGTTAATGGTGGTAGGAGTAGGCGTGTGGGCGCAAAAAATCTGCCGCTGCAGGCGGTGCCGTAACCGCCATGGGGCGGGAAGGAGAGAGGGCCAAAGAAAGAAAGAAAGAAGAAAACAAAATAAAAAAAAAAAAGGAGGGGGGGGGGGGCGAAAGGAAGGCAGGAAGGACAAGAGGCGAGGCGACGGCTTGCTTTGTGTATCGGTCGGTCTCTGGCTATGCTTCGTTTTCTGCAGCAGGGTCGGTGCGCGGCGTGGCTCGCGGCAGTGGGAACGCCTGGCGGCTGGACGGCCAGCAATGCGGTTGGATGGGCGGCCACAGCACCGCACCTGTGCCCGAGGAGGAGACGCTGGCGGCGGGCCCTGAGGTGAGGCCGGCTCGGCTCGGCTGGGGCTGTGGATGTGTAGGTGTGCGCCGCTGCTGCAACAACGAGTAAAACGCGAGAAGAAGGGATGGCGGTAGAGAGAAAAAAAAAAAAAAGGTCGTGTTGTGTTGATGCGCAGGCAGACGCGTACAGAGAGACGAGCCCGGTCTGCAGCAGGGTGTGGCCGTGCCGAGTGCAGAGCAGCGGCGGCTCGGTTCGGTTCGGTTCGGCCCGGCGGGCCGCGCTGTTGTCGCGGACGTGAGCGCCCCCTGGCGGGTGGCCGGAGGCGGCGCGGCGTGTTGGACGTGTGGCTGGTGGCAGTGCACAATTTGCGAGTGGCTGGCGGTGTGGCGTGGCGGTTGGCGCGTCGGGCGGCGGAGAGGGAGAGAGAGGAGAGGTATGTGTTGCGGGCGCCCTTTGCTGCGCTGCGTCGTTGCGTGTGCCGTACAGGGCGGGCGCTTGTCGACTGTGTGGGCGGTGTGGCGAATTGGCGTGAAACGGCTGCCGAGAGGTGTGTGGTAGCGAGCCGGTCGGTGTCAGTGCGAAGGGGAATGTGCGTGCGTTTGGCGGTTTCGGTGTGCTTTTTGCGGCGTGAGAGTGGGAATTAGTGGGGCCGGCTGTTGTGTTTGTTCCTTGTGTCTTGTGTCGTGTAGGTAGCTTGATGGCAACGTGGAAGGACGCCGGTTTCGTTTCGAGCCTTGCGTGTGGTTGTCGACGTTGACTGGTTGGCGTGTGCCGATGCACGTGCATGTGTGGGTCGCGAGTGCGTTTTTGGCTGGCTGTGTGTGTGTGTGTGTTTTGGGGGGGAAGGGGGAGGCGGTGGTGAAAGTGCAGTCGTTGCCACGGGCGTCGTCGGGTCGGGTGGGGCTGGGGCTGTGCGTCGTGGCGGAAAGGTGGTAGGTTGCGGGAAGCGAGCCCGTCGTTGACGGTGTCGCGTGAGTTGTGAATCGAGTGGGGCGCGGGGCGCGGGGCGCGGGACAGGAGCAGCGTGCCGCTGCGTCGTGGTCGTCAGCAGAGGCTGTGCGTGTGCTTGTCCTTTTTGTGGGCGGTTCGTGCGAGGCGTTTTTGTTTTGTGTTGCCCTAGTTGTTAGTTTATTTTGTTTGTGTTTGTTATTTTGAGACGACGACTGGTTGGTGGCGTGCGCGCGAAGTGGCGGTGTGCGCTTCCCGTGTCGTTTGTGTTGTTTTTTTTTTGTTTTTGTTTTTGTGTGTTTTTTTTTGCACTGGGCCCCGGGGGGTGGGTGGGTGCGTGCGTGTGTGTCGATTGCCGGCTGGCGAAAGGTGCGCCATCGGCGGGGTGGGTCGCCGGCACGAGTAGAGGCGGCGGCGTTGTTGCTGTTGTTGTGTGGTGTTTGTTTTGTTCGGCTGTGTCGGCGAGCTGTGTTGCGGTGCGTGTGAATGGTGGTGCAAAAGTGCTGGCGTTGGGGCTGCGACTGCGACGGCGGCGAGCCGCGGGCGCGCATGATAGTGATGTTGTGAACAGCGGCTGTGTACGGTAGTGGTGTTGTTGTAGCACGACGTGCATCCGGGCCGGCGCGGAAAGCGCAGTTGCGGGCGGTTGCCCTTCGGTGCCAGCCATGTCGCGTGAGCGGCGGGTTGCTGTGGTGTCGACACGTGGTGCTCTGGGTTGTTGTGTGGTGCCCTTTGGCCGGTGGGGGTGGTTCGCGTGCGTCTCGTTCGCGCTCGGTATCTGGTCGTGGTCGTGCTGCTCCCCCGTCTGTCGGCGGTTTTCGACGTCGTCTGTACGTTTTTGTCCGTTTGCGGCGGTGCCTGCCGACGTCGTCCCGTCGCGACCTTTCAACCGAAAGTGTGGCGCCCGAAGGTGAACGAACGTAACCCTGACCTCGGCGCTTTACGCTGAGCCGAGCGAACCGAACCGAACCTAACCTGTGGTGTGGTGAGGTGAGCTCAGCCTGTGAGCCCCAAACGTCTACGTAAGGTAAGCTGTCCGGCGGCTCACGCCTCACGTTTTGAACGCTTTTTTAACCTACGTTTGACGCTTCTTAACCTAGCACTGACCCCTTAACCTAACGTGTAACGTAACCTAACGTAACCTAACCTAACCTAACCTCTGACGCCTGACGTGTTTGAATGCTTAACCTAAGTTTGACGCTTAACCTAACCCAAGTCCCCTTAACCTAACCCACGTCCACCTAACCTAACCGAACCTAACCTAGACGTGTAAACGTAATGTGTAACGCGCAACGTGTAAGGTCGGCTGTCGTGTGTGCTGACGGCAGATTGGGTTGGTCTGTAGATTCGGATTGCGGTTTGCCTCGGTCGAGGGGTTGGGTCGGAAGCGGCGAGGGGCGGCGGCGCCTGTTGCGCAGGCGGCGTCCGTTTGCGGCGGGCAATTGTTGAGAAACGGCTGTGAATGTTGGCGGGCGAGAGGAGGAGGACGGCGCGCGATGTGGCCCGACGGCTGCGGGCCGATCGGGAAACGGCGGGAGGGCGACGGAAGGCGATGGGGCGGCGGAGGCGCGTTTGCACGGCCGTCATCGCCGCACGCCTCGGCTTGTGTGGCTGTGGCGCCGGCCGCGCTGGCCGGGCTGCCGCGGCGACGGTGTGGGAGTTTTGCCGAAGGTTTGGCCATTGTGGCGGGTCGTCGGCTGGGGCTGTGGGGGCGGCATTTGGGCGGGGGCGGCGATTCTCGGCGGGCCGACCCAGGCTGTAGCGCGCGGTAGCTGCAGTTTGGCCGTGGTTTGCGGCGCTGCCGTGGCGACTGGTTGGCGACTGTGGTGTGGCTGTGTGTAGCCCCATCCTCGGTGGTTTGAAAGGCGCGGGCGGTTGTGGCGCAGCTTTGGGGCTGCTCCGCACAGGCTGTCGGACGTTGGGCGGTAGCAAGCGCGGGAGGCGCGGCGCGGCGGCGCGCAGAGTGGCGGCCGCTCTCTCGGCCGTCCGCGCCCGCCCGCGACACTGGCTGGGCCCTTGTGATTCTCTGCTCTGCTCTGCCGTGCTGTGCTGTGCTTGCGTGCCTGCCGTCCCGCTCGCTCTCGCTCTCGCTCTCGCTGTGTGTTACGCGCGTCGTCGAAATGGCAGATCAGGCGGCTACGAACGAGACTGCTGCGGCACCCGCCGCCACCGGCACTACGAAGAAGGCCAAGTCTGCGTCGTCTGCGAAGAAGCCGCGCGCCAAGCCTGCGCACCCGCGCACCTCTGAGATGGTGACGGCCGCCATCAAGAGTCTGAAGGAGCGCGGCGGGTCGTCGCTGCAGGCGATCAAGAAGTACATAGCCGCGCACTACAAGCTGGACGCGGAGAAGCTGGCGCCGTTTATCAAGAAGTACCTCAAGTCGGCCGTCGTGGCGGGCGAGCTGGTGCAGACGAAGGGGAAGGGCGCGTCCGGCTCGTTCAAGCTTGCCGGCGCCGGCGGCGGGGGGGCGGCCGAGGGCGGCAAGGCTCGTGCTGGCGGTGCCAAGAAGAAGCGCGCCGCTCCGGCCAGCAAGGAGAAGAAGGGCGCCCGTGCGGCCGGCGCAAAGAAGGCTGGTGGCGTGAAGGCGGCGACCGGTCGGAAGGCGGGCGCCGCCAAGAAGGCGTCTGCGGCGTCGGCCGCTCCCGCGGGTGCGAAGAAGGCGGCTGCGGCCAAGCCGGCCAAGGCCAAGTCGCCGTCGAAGGCGAAGAAGGCCGCCAAGGTTCCGACGAAGAAGCCGAAGGCGCCGCGCCCGAAGAAGGCGACGACGCCGTCTAAGGCGAAGGCTTCGCCCAAGAAGAAGAAGTAGAGTAGAGTAGAGGAGAAAGAGATGGGAAAGGAAGGGTTTGGCGCTTGACCCCGTCGTCCCCACCCCCCGTCGTCGTCTAGTGGCGCGCAAGAGACGCGCGGCCCAAAACGGCCCTTCTCAGGGCCATCAAAGCACGTCGGGGAAGGTTTTGATTGTCGTGTTGCGTTTGGTGTGGGTGTCTGTCTGTATGCCCGTGGGGATGCTGTTTGCGTGCCGTGGTGGTTTGATTGCGGGGGTCGGTGGCGGGTGTGGGCGGCGGTAGCGGTAAGCGGTGTTGTTGTTGTCGTGGTTGATTGTCGCCGTGTTTGTGGCGGCGGCCGACGGTTGGTTTTCTGTCACGTTGTTTTGTTTGAATACGTTGGTTGGCTTGCCTGCGTTCGTTCTTCTCGGATGTGTGTCTTGTCTAGTCGTGTCTGGTCTTTGTTTTGTTTCTTTGTGTGTGTTATGTTTTGCAACGGGGGGCACGTTGAGATGTGGAAGGAGTCGGCGGGGATTTCGGTGGCGTGTAGAGCGAGCGAGCGCGCCTGCCTGGCCGTTGGCCGTCGGAGTGGAGTGCGGGTTTTTTTTGTTTTCGAAACGAAAGCGGCGGCCGGCCAGCCACCCGTGCGGTGTGACGTCGGCCGTTGGGTATTGTGCGCTTTGAGCGCCGGGGAGGGATGATGTGTGATTGTTGCGCGCTGCTAGCAGGCAGGCAGAGTGAGCGGGTGTGTGTGGCGGACGGACGGGAAGTGGTGGTTTTTGTTTTTGGGTTGCGGGGCGAGAGGCAGGCGACCGACAAAGTTTGCTCGCGACGGAGAGATGTTAGTGGCCCTGAAAAGGGCCGTTTTTGTTTGTGCGGTGCGGTGCCGCGGCGCGGTTTAGGCGCGCTCGCCGCGGATGCGGCGCGCGAGCTGGATGTCCTTGGGCATGATGGTGACGCGCTTGGCGTGGATTGCGCACAGGTTGGTGTCTTCGAAGAGGCCGACGAGGTAGGCCTCGCTGGCCTCCTGCAGGGCCATGACTGCGGAGCTCTGGAAGCGCAGGTCGGTCTTGAAGTCCTGGGCGATCTCGCGCACTAGGCGCTGGAATGGCAGCTTGCGGATGAGCAGCTCTGTGCTCTTCTGGTAGCGCCTGATTTCTCGCAGGGCGACGGTGCCCGGCCTGTAGCGGTGGGGCTTCTTGACGCCTCCGGTGGCGGGCGCGCTCTTCCTCGCCGCCTTGGTGGCGAGCTGTTTGCGCGGCGCCTTTCCGCCGGTGGACTTGCGGGCCGTTTGCTTTGTGCGGGCCATGGCGGTAGCGTTGGCGGTAGCGGAGCGGCGTGCGTGGAGGTTAGGTGCGGCGCGGCTCTCGCTCGCTCGCTTCTACCTTACGGGTCTGCCCTGACCCGTGCAGGAGCAGGCTAAGCAGTCTTCTGCTATTCCTGCGTGAACCTTACGTATGGAACTGCGGCCTCTCTTCGTGGATTGGCCTCTAGTTTTTTTCCTGGATGCGGATGTCCTGTCTCTGTTGTGGGAGTTTTCACTCCCGCAGCAGGTCAGGCCAACGGGTTGTTGGCCTGTGGTGTATAGGGTGGCCCAGATCCCTGATGAGCCGGTTTTCGGACCGTTGGGTCCGCTCGTAGAACGTCCGCGCCGATTGCTTGAAGCGGTCGCGGAGGAGGGGGATTCCAGTCTGCTCGTGTAGCCGAGCGGTCGAATATAATCTCGGCAGGCGTAGAGCGAGCTTGAGCGCCCTGCTCTGCACCCTCTGCAGCTTGTTGATGTGTGTTTCGGCCGCGTTGCCCCACACCACAGCTGCGTATTCCAGCACTGGACGTACCAGCGCCAGGTACAGCGTGATGCCGTGGTGAGGTGGCAGCGCAGACGAGGGGTTGAGCAGAGGGTACAGGACGCGTAGGCGCCCTATCGCTCTGCCCCTGACGTCCTCGATGTGCGGCTTCCACGTCAGCTTATGGTCCAGTGTGACCCCCAGGTAGCGGCCAGTCTTGCTCCATGGGACGGGGCTGCCCATGATGGTGACTGGCGGAAGATCAGGCGGCAGTGGTCTTCTCGTGAAGACCACCGCCTGGCTCTTCGCCGCGTTTTGCTTGAGGCGCCACTTGGTTGACCAGGCGCCAAGGGCCTCGCAACCTCTTTGGAGCAGACGGCGCATCTCGACCGCGTTCATGCTCCGCACGAACAGCGCAGTGTCGTCGGCATATAGTGCCAACTTCACCGGCGTCACGCGCGGAGCGTCGGCGGTGTATAGGGAGTACAATAGGGGCCCAAGGACGGACCCCTGCGGCACTCCAGCACGGATGTGTCGATGGGTGGATGTCCCATCGTCCAGTCTGACGTGGAAGGACCGCTCGGCTAGGTATGAGCGGAGGAGGACCCCGTGCGACGTCGGGACCCCGTGTACAAAAAGTTTGTACACGAGGCCGTCGTGCCACACAGAGTCGAATGCCCTGGATACGTCCAGGAACACCGCCCCAAGGTATTCCCGAGTCTCCAGGGCGCGCATCGCTTCTTCTACCAGCCGCATCAGCTGGTGGACGGTGGAATGGCCCCTCCTAAAGCCGAACTGCTCATCGGGTATGATGCCTTCCGCTGTCACGTGGCGGAGCAGTCGTCTGGCGTACAGGCGCTCAAACACCTTCGAGAGCGCCGGCAGCAGGCTGATGGGCCTGTAGTTGGCGGCGTCCCGTGGGTCCTTGTTCGCCTTGGGGATTGCCACCACCTCTGCGTGTTTCCACACCGTGGGGTAGACCCCAGAGCGAAGGACCTCATTGAAGATGCCCGCCAGGAACGGGTATGCGCCCGCCGGCAGGCTCCTCAGCAGATGGTTGGTGACGCCGTCAGCACCGCCAGCCTTCTTGGTGTTGAGCGCTGTAATCTGCGCGGCCACCTCCTCGTCGGAGATGGGGTCGATCTCGTCTGCGTCGTCCCTGGCTTCCAGGAACACAGGGAGCTGCTCTTCCACCCGGTGGAGGTGTTCTTCGTCTACATTGTCATCCACCGGGGTGAATGACAGCTCGAAGTGGTCCGCCAGGACGCCTGCTTTGCCGTCCGGGCTGCAGACGACGTCTTGTCCGACGAGCAGAGGCGGCACGCGCTGCCTTCTGCGTAGAAAGGACTTCACAGTCCGCCACGCGCTGCCGTCCTCAGGGTTGAGGGAGGCGACAAGGTCCGCCCAGACGTTGTTCCTGTGCGCCTCAGCCGCCGCTTTGATTTCTCTCCGCATGCGGTTGAGGCGCCGTTTCGTCGCGGGTTGGCGGGTGAGCTGCCACTCCCGGAAGAGGCGGTTCTTCTCCCGTATTGCGTCCCGGATGGGAGGCGGTAGGTTACGGGAGAAGTCCCTGGTACCCTGTGGAGGGGGAGGGGAGGCCGCGTCGGCTGCTTGCAGCAGCTGGCGGGTGAGGAACTGGAGGGCGGCATCCGCACCCACTGCCGCGGGGTCAGGTGAGTTCTCCAGTGATGCCAGGACATTGTCCTGGAATCGGTCGCAGTCCAGGCGCCGGTACGTCCGCCGACGTGGCGGGAGCGTGGCTCCAGCGATGTCGATTTGGTAGACCACCGGCAGGTGGTCGGACGACATCGCGCACCGCGTGGTGGCGGTCGTGTGATGCCCGATTCCTTTGATGACGGCCACGTCGAGCACGTCTGACCGCCCCCTGGCCGGGAAGATGGTGTGTTCCCGTGGGCCCAGGACCAGGGCGCCATTCCTCTGGGCAGCGCGAAGAAGTCGGCGGCCACTGACGTTCGTGAGGCGGGAGTTCCATTCCGGGTGCTTCGCGTTGAAGTCACCCGCAATGAATGTCCTTCCCCCAAACGTCAGCAGCTCGTCGATGTCCGCCTCCTGGAGGTGTCCACGCGGCGGCCTGTATGCGGCCACGAAGGTTATTTGCCCCGCAGCCGTGGTGACGTTCACCCCGGTGGCTTCCAGGGTGGCCATGGCTGGGAGCTGCACCTGGTGGTGCCGGAGTGAGGCGCGTACGTAGATGGCGGTACCCCCGCCTGCCGTCGGCCTGTCGTTCCGGTAGCAAACATAGTTTGCCACCTTCACGCGAACTCCCGGCTTGAGGTGAGTTTCGCAGATCAGACACAGGTCGATTGCCTCGTCCTGCATGAACTGACGAAACTCACCTTGTTGTGGGAACAGGCTGTTGGCGTTGAAGCCACAGATGGTCAGGCCATGGATAAGGGCATTATCCATGGTGTGGCTTCGCGGCGACGGTAGTGGCCTGGAGGGCCCCCGTTACGGCGGTGACGAGCACCGGCAGTTGCTGTAGCAAGGCAGAGAGGGAGCTCAGCATTGCTCCCAGGTCTGCTGCTTCCAGTCCTGGTGTTGCAGCTGCAGGTGCCGCAATTGCGGCTTGCGGCGTGGCTGTGGTGGGGGGACGGGTTTGGCGTCCGCCCTGGTGTTGGACCTCCCTGGTGCCGGCTGCCTGGTTAGGCGACGTGGTGGCCGGGACTTCCGCCTGCCGCCCCCTGGGGGCGTCCAAAGACTCCCCCTTGGTGGCAGAGGCGAAACTGGTGCCTGGTTGCACCTTTCGTGCGGGTGCCGCTCGTCCTTGCTGGCGTGGGCGGCGCTTGAAGGCGGCGCAGCCTCTGTAGCTCGCCACATGTGGCTCGCTGCAGTTACAGCACTTGGGCGCCTCCTCCCTCTTCTTCGTGCAGTCCCGACTCTGGTGGGAGTCGGCGCACTTGACGCAGCGGGCCGGCATCGTGCAGTAGCGCGCCACGTGGTCAAGGCCTTGGCAGGAGAAGCACTGGGCGCGCCTCCCCTTGGCCTTGAGCGGCTCCACTTCCACACCGATCCTGGCCACCATCTGCAACTGGAAAATCTTGCGGTTTTCGAAGTTGTCCGGAAGGACAACTAGGAACAGCGGCATGGGTCTCTTCGTCCTGGGAGACTTCATGAGAGTGACCGAGCTGGCCATGTAGCCCAGCGCAGCTAGTTCCCTCTTGAGATGGTCGGTCTCCATTTTTAGCGGAAGGCGGCGGAAAACCACCTTCAGCTGCTTCACTGGCTCAGCATTGTGGGTGAAGCAGTGAAGCTTCTCCACCTCTATGAGCCGCATGGCAGCTCGGTATTCCTCCATCGTGCTGACCCAGACTCTGTATAAGTCCCGACCAGCACATTTGATCTTGGCGGAGGACGTCACCGCCTGGAACTTCTCGAGGAAGGACTGGTACGTGTCCGTCCACGATACAGTGATCGGTGGCGGAGCGGGTGCCCGCCTCTTGGGTGCCTCAGCAGCATCCATGGCCTCCTGTTCGTCGGGAATGTCGACGAATGCGTTCGCCGTCGGCAGCGGCTGCACAGTCTCGAGCCGCTTGGCCCGAGCAGTGTGCCGCCGCTTCGGGACAACGAAGCCTTCGTCTGTCCCCTTTTCTGCCTCGGAGGGGGCAGGAGCCTCCGGCATCTTCTTCCTCTGACTCCGCCTGAAATCAGAATCAGAGATTGCGGAGGACTCGTCCTCCTCCGACGCTGCAGGCCTCTTTCTAGAGGGCTGCGATGTGTCCATGTCTGTCCCCTCCATCAGGTCGCCCAGGTTAGCCTCTGGGATCATGCTGTCACGTGGCAGGACGGTGACGTCTTCTGTCGTCACGCCTGGCGGTACAGCAATCGGTGTATATGTGGTCTCTTCGCTGGAAGAGACCGGAGTGGCAGTCAGCAGGACACCAGTTTCTTCTGTAACTGGGCCTGGTGGTGCAACACTCATCGGGGCCGCCACTGGCAGAACAGTGCCGTCTTCATTCGACACGCCTGGCAGGGCTCCCGACGGTACTCTCGCCTCTTCGTATACCACGCAACCGAGTGACCTCAGGTGCTGTTGGAACAAGCGGAGTGCTCGTTCGTCAGCAGCGTATTCAGGGTAAACATTGCCCCGTGATAGACGGTGTACAACGAGGTACACCTGCTCTGGCGTGAGCGGGCTAATGCTCCTTGGTTGTGCCGTTGCGTAGTCCATCGTCGGTAGCTGCGTCGTCGTACGTGGGGGGCCGGACGGGGCCGCCGACGGGGCTGGCTCGGTCGCCCGGGCCAGTCCCGCCGGGCAGCGGTCCGCCACACCCTGCGCCTGAGTAGCGTGGTCCTGCTCGCACGGCATGCTAACTCGGAATGTGCGGCGCGGCGTCCGGTGCTGCCTTGACAACGGGCCCGCGCGCCTCCGTGCTGCGCTTATATGCCCTCGGTTGCGCGTGGTGGGGGGAGGGCGGGCCAGAGTCTATATAGGGGGGCGGCGGGCGCGCTGGGCGCAGACCGTAGCCGACTCGCCAGCCGCTGCAGCTGCTGTTTGTGCACGTTTTGCTTTGCCCGAGGAAGGAAGGATGACAGGCCGCGGCAAGGGAGGAAAGGGGCTCGGCAAGGGTGGCGCCAAGCGGCACCGCAAGGTGTTGCGCGACAACATCCAGGGCATCACGAAGCCCGCCATCCGCCGCCTGGCTCGCAGGGGCGGCGTGAAGCGCATCTCTGGTCTGATCTACGAGGAGACCCGCGGGGTGCTGAAGGTGTTCCTGGAGAACGTGATCCGCGACGCGGTGACGTACACTGAGCACGCCAAGCGCAAGACTGTGACGGCCATGGACGTGGTGTACGCCCTGAAGAGGCAGGGGCGCACCCTGTACGGTTTCGGCGGTTAGGCTGCGTCGCAGCGGGCGCTGGCCTTCCCGCGGCCGTGCTTGTGGGTGGGAGAGACTAGAAAACGGCCCTTTTCAGGGCCACCACACTGTTCGGAAGTTGAAAAGTGCGAAAGAGTCTGTGTTGTTGTTGTTGTTGTTGCTGCGTGTGTGTGCGCTGTGTTGTTCGTTTGTTTGTTTGTTTGTTTGTTTGTTTGTTTCTTTCTTTCTTTCCGTTTGAGCGACGTGATGTGGCTGGGAGGGGAGAAGGAAAGGAAACGTGTCATGTGGCTGGCTGTGTGTGGAGCTGCTTCGTTTGTGTTTGTTATTGTGTGTCTTTGTATCGATCGCGACGGAGATGGCGGGCTGTGTGTTGTTGTGCGAGAGAGGCGGTAATTATTTGCTTGCGTGGTTTGGCTCTGTGTGTTTGCGGCGGCGTTGGGGTTTCCGAGGCAAGGCGTGTGGGCATAGGCGGCCGGATCAGCTGTTTCGTTCGTGTCGACGGCCGTTGCGCGCGGGAGTGGAGGGCGGTGTGTCGACACGCCTCCCTTTAACAATGGTCATTATTGCTGCCGTTGTCGTTTGGAAGGCGACTCTGCGACCGTGCAAAATGTGTGTGTGTGTGTGTGTGTGTGTGTGTGTGTGTGTGTGTGTGTGTGTGTGTGTGTGTGTGTGTGCGGGCTGTGTGGACGACAAGATGGCGGACGTGCGCCGGCGGCGGCTGTGCTGTGAAAGTGCAAAGTTGAAACAAAACAAGGTGCGGCGAGGACGACTGAAATTTTGCTTTGGACGTAGGTTTGTGTGGTGGCCCTGAAAAGGGCCGATTGTTGTGGGCCGGGCCGAGCCGAGCCGGCAAAGCGCGTTGCGTGCAGGGGAGCACGCGGCGCTGCGATTGCCTGGCCTCCTTTAGGCCTTCTTCTCGGTCTTCTTTGGCAGCAGGACGGCCTGGATGTTGGGTAGGACACCACCCTGTGCGATGGTGACGCCCGACAGGAGCTTGTTGAGCTCCTCGTCGTTGCGGATGGCAAGCTGCAGGTGGCGCGGGATGATGCGCGTCTTCTTGTTGTCGCGGGCCGCGTTTCCGGCCAGCTCGAGCACCTCAGCCGCGAGGTACTCCATGACGGCGGCGAGGTAGACGGGCGCCCCGGCGCCGACGCGCTCTGCGTAGTTTCCCTTGCGCAGGAGGCGGTGGATTCTGCCGACCGGGAACTGGAGCCCAGCCCTGCTTGAGCGGGACTTTGACTTGCCCTTGACTTTGCCTCCCTTTCCGCGTCCGGACATGGCGATGGGCTAGCGACGGTGCACACGAGAAGGAAACGAAAACGACCGGTGCGAGCGGCAGCGAGTCGAGCAGCGGAGTGCGTGCCGGCGCAGCCGGGGTGGGGGTGCTTTATGGGCTCGGGTGCGGCGGCCGGTTGCGCGCGCGCCCCATTGGTCGGCGGCCGCAACAGGGCGAGCTGGTAAAGGTGCGGCGGCGGCTGGCGGCGGGTGCCACTGTGTGGGGAGACGCTGACTAGAGCGGAGCGCTTGCTACTGGTGTTGCTGCTGCCGCCGTACGTTGGTTCGAGATGCCGCCCAAGACTAGCGGGAAGGCCGCCAAGAAGGCTGGCAAGGCGCAGAAGAACATTTCGAAGGGCGACAAGAAGAAGAAGCGCAAGAGGAAGGAGAGCTATGCCATCTACATCTACAAGGTGCTGAAGCAGGTGCACCCTGACACGGGCATCTCGTCGAAGGCGATGAGCATCATGAACAGCTTCGTGAACGACATTTTCGAGCGCATTGCGGCCGAGGCTTCTCGCCTGGCGCACTACAACAAGCGCTCGACCATCACGTCCCGCGAGATCCAGACCGCTGTGCGGCTGTTGCTGCCTGGCGAGCTGGCCAAGCACGCCGTGAGCGAGGGCACGAAGGCGGTGACCAAGTACACGAGCTCCAAGTAAGGAGGTGGCTCTGGAACGGAAGGAAGGATGGAGAGAGAATGCTCCTCCGTTGCGAGAGCGGCAAAACGGCCCTTTTCAGGGCCACCAACTTGCCTTTTGCGGGAAGGGCGGAATTGTTGTTGTTGTTTGTGTGGACGGCTGTGATGTATGTGTGCATTTTGATTGTGGGTGGGGGGGCGCGTCAAAGCGTGTTGCGCGGGGTACGGCCACGAGGTTGGTCGCCGTGGCGTGGAATGGTGGCACGCCTCGTTGGCGTGGTTTTTGACCCATTTGGTGTTGTTGGTGTGTGTGTTACCTGTCTGCGAGGGGGGACAGTGCGATCGCCGACTTTTGTGTCACCGTAACGACGGCCGTTTGCGGGTTTGTTTTTTGCACATCATACATGGCGAGGGTGAAATGTGAAATGTTGTTTTTTTTTGTGGTTTTTGTTTGCCGCCCACTATTCCCTTTGCTGTACGCCGAGTTTGACAATGGTGCGACGTAACTGCAGCGTGGAGGTGTGTGAGTGACGTTGAAATGAACGTGCCATGAAGACGCATTGTTGTTGCATTGTACTGTACGTGTACGGCGACACGCACGATGATGTACCATTCGACTCTGATTTTTGATAGCCGTGTCTGACTGATTGCGTACGACGCACGCACACCGATGTCGTCATTCAAGATGCACGCGTGTCCAGTGCAGTACAGTAAGCGCGACGCTAGACGACGGCGGCGGCGGCGGCGGCCGTTTTTGGCGAATGTCTGTACACGTGTTTGTCTGTGTCCATCCGGTATGTATTTGTTTGTTTGAAAGTGTTTTGTGTGTCGGTGACGTGGTCCGATCCGTCGCCCCCCTGAGTAACTGTCGATCGGCGCGATAGACCGGCGTCACGCAACTGAACCGAAGTCGTGGGCACACCCGTCATACTGTTGTACACCGTCGCGCTGAGAACGGTAACGACAGGTTGACTTTGATCGGTCGAATGTCTGGGCAGAACGTGAGGAAGGAGGCAAGAGTGCAGGAGGAAAGGACAGAGGGGGGGGGGCAAAAGAGAGAGGAAGGGAAAAAGGGGAGAAACGCATTCGTAGAGCAACGGAACGTTCCCGTGTCGGAGGCGTATTGGAGCCGCACTGAAATGCGTTTAACGGCGGCGCGGCTGCAAGTGTCTGCCGTGGTGAACGTTACCTTTGACGGCTGCATTGGCCTTTGCTTTTTGCTTTTGCTTTCGCTTTCGCTTTCCCGGTTGTACGTAACGTTTGTTGGTATGGTTGGTTCTGAGGAAGAGTGTGTGACAGTGCCGTGCCGTCCATGTTCGTGTGCCCTCCCATTGTGTGTATGCTATTGTCTGTGTACTTGAATGATGTATGTAGGTGTTAGTGGACGTGTTTTACCAGTGGGGGGAAATGGATCGTCGATAGTTGGCGTCACTCTGTCACGGTCGAGATGACGCACCCTCCGTACAGAAAGGTGTCGGGAAAGTGTGTGTGTGTGTGTGTGTGTGTGTGTGTGTGTGTGTGTGTGTGTGTGTGTGCGTGCGTGCGTCCGTGAATTGGCAGTGTTTGGAGGTGGGCGTGCCCTGCATGTGGCCCGGAAGGCTGTTCGTTTGGCGGTAGTGTTGTGTGGACAGGGGAGGGGCATGCGTAACGCTGCTGGCATGGCATTTCGGGAGATGGGAGGGGGCAAACGAGGAAACGAGGAGCGGCGGCCAAAGACGGGACGGGGAGGGGCGCGGTGTGGGTGGCTTGCGCCTGTGCTCGGCGTTGTGGTTTGTGCAAAAGAGGAGGAGAAAAACAATGAGTTGCCAGGGAGGGGAGCGGTGTTGTGTTGTGGTTGTCGTGGTGTAGCCGCAGACGCGGCTGTCAGTGAACGTGGCGAGACGGACGGATGCGCGGAGGGGCGGGGGCGGCGCATTTCGCCGGTGCCGTGCCGTGCCGTGCCATGCCATGCCTGAAAGCCGCGTGGTCGCTGTGTTGTTGGTGGCGTGGGGGCGAGGAGAGTACCGTACGGGTGTGCTTGTGCGCCGGAAATGGCACACTGCGCCTGCCCGTCTTGGAGGCTGATGGCTGTGGTGTGGAAATGGGGCGCGGTGATGTTGAAGCAGTTGAAGAACAGAAAAGAAACCAAGAAGAAAACGGAAGGCGTGATGCGGCGGTGGTGGTGAGAGCGGGAAAAACAAAACAAAACAAAAAAAAAGAAAGAAAAAAAAACAACAAGAAAAAAGAAGGAAAAACAACAAGAAACAAAAAAAGAAAACAAAAAGTCTATCAATATTAAAATGTAAATGGAAATGGAAATGGAAATGGACCCAGGTATAACCTCCCTGCACAAATAGCAGAGAGTCCGATGATAATAAAAATGTGCCAGAATGTTAACGTCCCTACAAAACAAACCCAACGATAATATTAATGAAAGAATGAACCGTATGTAACATTGCAACAGACATAATGGAACCTGATAAATTGTATAAGGGCAGCAGCGTTGACCTTTGGCCCTGTATTCAGAATAAAAAGAGCCAAAGATCGTTACCCCAATGAAAAAGACACTGAAACACGTATGTAACATAGCAGCGATGGCGAGACATTGTAGCATCTGTGACCAGAGAGTTTGCGCTGGACCGCGCGAGTGTTGCGAGCGGTTCTCAGTCAGTCAGTCAGTCAGTCAGTCAGTCAGTCAGTCGTTGCGAGTCTGTAGCTCTGTCTAGTTGAGGGCTGTACTCTGTCAGTAGTCGTCGCGTGCAGTACGCTAATAGTCGTCATGCAGAGCGGTCGGTCAGTAGTAGCAGCCGAGTGCGGTTGTGTGATGTAGGCGGTCGGCAACACTGGTCAAGATGGTGAAGGAGGTATACTGTTAATTAATATAATCATTAGATAATGAAAAATTATATTTATTGTAATTAATTCTCCAACAAGTTCCCCAAAAATAATTTTTATTTCAAAAGCATTTTTCAAAAATGTAATGTTTTATTGAACTAAAGAGTTCGTTGCACTTCCCATTTCATTCCACTTCTTTGAAGAAAAATTTCACTAAAATCACAAAAAAAGAGAATATTATTATTTGCAATGCAGTTCCTCCAAGCGCTGCGCAACAACAAGAGCAGAAATGTGACATCCATTTATTCTGAGGTAAGACTTTAATTCTGATTGTTTTGCACAGGGCCAAAGACCGATATTTCGGCTCAATTGAAGTTTCTTGTCACTGAACGGACTTTAAATGTTGTGAAGAATTTATATTTGAGTCGGATTGCGAATTTCACATTTTTGTTGCCATTTTCAATACCTCTCATTGTGGGCGAGGTTACAATTAGCGCAATGTCCATTAGCATCCGTAAATAACATTGTCCATTATTTTAAATTTTGCGGGGAGGTTACAACACACAAAAAAAAAAAAAAAAACAAAAAAGTTGCATTTATATCCGCTCCTCAATTGTAGATACCCCTTACACAGCTGTGTGCAATGAATGAGTGCTGGCTGGTAATTAATTGCACTCCTTGGAGGGAAATGCCATAGGAAGTAGTCTTTAAAAAGTGAATGTTTTTCGTTAAAAGACAAAAGTTGCTTTAGAAAAAAGTAATAGTGGGGCTTTTGTTGTTGAACAAAATAAGTACAATGAACATACGTTATCAGATTTGCGCAATGCAGCTTCACACTACCTTTTGATTATAACACAATATACTATACATCGTCCCGAACCGTGACCAGAGTCGCGAGACGAGCAGAGCACGCCGCCGACGCCCGCTCAGTACAACCGTCCACCCGCTACTACTGTCGACCGACTACTACCTCTCCCGACTCGCGCTACAATATATATAACAACTGTTCCTGGCGACCCGGTGCGTGCCACTACTGTCGTCTGGCGCGGTCCAAGCGCCGACTAGCAACGATAAATAACTCTCTGGTCAGACAGAGATGCTGTCATGCCTCGCCATCGCTCTGGTAACGAATACATACGTGTTGCAGCGTGCGTACCACCGGAACACGCAGTGGCGGAGCCAAAGACTGTGTTGTCGAGGTCGAGTGCGAGCGGGAAGAGAGGCAGCGTCGGCACGGAGATGCAAGCGAGCGAGACGCACGGGGGCTGCGGCGTGGCGCGTTTGCGGTCGGCGCCTTTGGTGGCAACGGCCGGGACAAGCAGCGGTGTATGGTGTGGTGCGGGGCGGACAGGGGCGGCGGTGGACGGGGAGGAGGCGGCGCGACGACGGCATGGGGGCGAAAACGGGACGGGGGACGGCGGATGTTGAGAGGCGTCACGCGCGGACAGGACACAGGACACAGACACAGAGACACACAGATTGGAAAGGGAGGGTGCGCGGTAGTAGTTGGGAATGTGCGTACCGTGCGGGATGGGAGTGGGCGAGGAACACGGTCGTGGCCCCTGTTTGTGGGTGCGTGTGATGACGTCGGTGTGTTGTGGGAAGGGAAGGTGCTGTGGCGGCGGCGCGTAATGGGCGTAGGCCGAAAAGAGAAAGGAACGTGGGCAGTGTGTTGGCAAGCGTCGGTTCGACTGCGACGTTGATGGGCAGGGCAAGGTTAATGGTGGTAGGAGTAGGCGTGTGGGCGCAAAAAATCTGCCGCTGCAGGCGGTGCCGTAACCGCCATGGGGCGGGAAGGAGAGAGGGCCAAAGAAAGAAAGAAAGAAGAAAACAAAATAAAAAAAAAAAAGGAGGGGGGGGGGGCGAAAGGAAGGCAGGAAGGACAAGAGGCGAGGCGACGGCTTGCTTTGTGTATCGGTCGGTCTCTGGCTATGCTTCGTTTTCTGCAGCAGGGTCGGTGCGCGGCGTGGCTCGCGGCAGTGGGAACGCCTGGCGGCTGGACGGCCAGCAATGCGGTTGGATGGGCGGCCACAGCACCGCACCTGTGCCCGAGGAGGAGACGCTGGCGGCGGGCCCTGAGGTGAGGCCGGCTCGGCTCGGCTGGGGCTGTGGATGTGTAGGTGTGCGCCGCTGCTGCAACAACGAGTAAAACGCGAGAAGAAGGGATGGCGGTAGAGAGAAAAAAAAAAAAAAGGTCGTGTTGTGTTGATGCGCAGGCAGACGCGTACAGAGAGACGAGCCCGGTCTGCAGCAGGGTGTGGCCGTGCCGAGTGCAGAGCAGCGGCGGCTCGGTTCGGTTCGGTTCGGCCCGGCGGGCCGCGCTGTTGTCGCGGACGTGAGCGCCCCCTGGCGGGTGGCCGGAGGCGGCGCGGCGTGTTGGACGTGTGGCTGGTGGCAGTGCACAATTTGCGAGTGGCTGGCGGTGTGGCGTGGCGGTTGGCGCGTCGGGCGGCGGAGAGGGAGAGAGAGGAGAGGTATGTGTTGCGGGCGCCCTTTGCTGCGCTGCGTCGTTGCGTGTGCCGTACAGGGCGGGCGCTTGTCGACTGTGTGGGCGGTGTGGCGAATTGGCGTGAAACGGCTGCCGAGAGGTGTGTGGTAGCGAGCCGGTCGGTGTCAGTGCGAAGGGGAATGTGCGTGCGTTTGGCGGTTTCGGTGTGCTTTTTGCGGCGTGAGAGTGGGAATTAGTGGGGCCGGCTGTTGTGTTTGTTCCTTGTGTCTTGTGTCGTGTAGGTAGCTTGATGGCAACGTGGAAGGACGCCGGTTTCGTTTCGAGCCTTGCGTGTGGTTGTCGACGTTGACTGGTTGGCGTGTGCCGATGCACGTGCATGTGTGGGTCGCGAGTGCGTTTTTGGCTGGCTGTGTGTGTGTGTGTGTTTTGGGGGGGAAGGGGGAGGCGGTGGTGAAAGTGCAGTCGTTGCCACGGGCGTCGTCGGGTCGGGTGGGGCTGGGGCTGTGCGTCGTGGCGGAAAGGTGGTAGGTTGCGGGAAGCGAGCCCGTCGTTGACGGTGTCGCGTGAGTTGTGAATCGAGTGGGGCGCGGGGCGCGGGGCGCGGGACAGGAGCAGCGTGCCGCTGCGTCGTGGTCGTCAGCAGAGGCTGTGCGTGTGCTTGTCCTTTTTGTGGGCGGTTCGTGCGAGGCGTTTTTGTTTTGTGTTGCCCTAGTTGTTAGTTTATTTTGTTTGTGTTTGTTATTTTGAGACGACGACTGGTTGGTGGCGTGCGCGCGAAGTGGCGGTGTGCGCTTCCCGTGTCGTTTGTGTTGTTTTTTTTTTGTTTTTGTTTTTGTGTGTTTTTTTTTGCACTGGGCCCCGGGGGGTGGGTGGGTGCGTGCGTGTGTGTCGATTGCCGGCTGGCGAAAGGTGCGCCATCGGCGGGGTGGGTCGCCGGCACGAGTAGAGGCGGCGGCGTTGTTGCTGTTGTTGTGTGGTGTTTGTTTTGTTCGGCTGTGTCGGCGAGCTGTGTTGCGGTGCGTGTGAATGGTGGTGCAAAAGTGCTGGCGTTGGGGCTGCGACTGCGACGGCGGCGAGCCGCGGGCGCGCATGATAGTGATGTTGTGAACAGCGGCTGTGTACGGTAGTGGTGTTGTTGTAGCACGACGTGCATCCGGGCCGGCGCGGAAAGCGCAGTTGCGGGCGGTTGCCCTTCGGTGCCAGCCATGTCGCGTGAGCGGCGGGTTGCTGTGGTGTCGACACGTGGTGCTCTGGGTTGTTGTGTGGTGCCCTTTGGCCGGTGGGGGTGGTTCGCGTGCGTCTCGTTCGCGCTCGGTATCTGGTCGTGGTCGTGCTGCTCCCCCGTCTGTCGGCGGTTTTCGACGTCGTCTGTACGTTTTTGTCCGTTTGCGGCGGTGCCTGCCGACGTCGTCCCGTCGCGACCTTTCAACCGAAAGTGTGGCGCCCGAAGGTGAACGAACGTAACCCTGACCTCGGCGCTTTACGCTGAGCCGAGCGAACCGAACCGAACCTAACCTGTGGTGTGGTGAGGTGAGCTCAGCCTGTGAGCCCCAAACGTCTACGTAAGGTAAGCTGTCCGGCGGCTCACGCCTCACGTTTTGAACGCTTTTTTAACCTACGTTTGACGCTTCTTAACCTAGCACTGACCCCTTAACCTAACGTGTAACGTAACCTAACGTAACCTAACCTAACCTAACCTCTGACGCCTGACGTGTTTGAATGCTTAACCTAAGTTTGACGCTTAACCTAACCCAAGTCCCCTTAACCTAACCCACGTCCACCTAACCTAACCGAACCTAACCTAGACGTGTAAACGTAATGTGTAACGCGCAACGTGTAAGGTCGGCTGTCGTGTGTGCTGACGGCAGATTGGGTTGGTCTGTAGATTCGGATTGCGGTTTGCCTCGGTCGAGGGGTTGGGTCGGAAGCGGCGAGGGGCGGCGGCGCCTGTTGCGCAGGCGGCGTCCGTTTGCGGCGGGCAATTGTTGAGAAACGGCTGTGAATGTTGGCGGGCGAGAGGAGGAGGACGGCGCGCGATGTGGCCCGACGGCTGCGGGCCGATCGGGAAACGGCGGGAGGGCGACGGAAGGCGATGGGGCGGCGGAGGCGCGTTTGCACGGCCGTCATCGCCGCACGCCTCGGCTTGTGTGGCTGTGGCGCCGGCCGCGCTGGCCGGGCTGCCGCGGCGACGGTGTGGGAGTTTTGCCGAAGGTTTGGCCATTGTGGCGGGTCGTCGGCTGGGGCTGTGGGGGCGGCATTTGGGCGGGGGCGGCGATTCTCGGCGGGCCGACCCAGGCTGTAGCGCGCGGTAGCTGCAGTTTGGCCGTGGTTTGCGGCGCTGCCGTGGCGACTGGTTGGCGACTGTGGTGTGGCTGTGTGTAGCCCCATCCTCGGTGGTTTGAAAGGCGCGGGCGGTTGTGGCGCAGCTTTGGGGCTGCTCCGCACAGGCTGTCGGACGTTGGGCGGTAGCAAGCGCGGGAGGCGCGGCGCGGCGGCGCGCAGAGTGGCGGCCGCTCTCTCGGCCGTCCGCGCCCGCCCGCGACACTGGCTGGGCCCTTGTGATTCTCTGCTCTGCTCTGCCGTGCTGTGCTGTGCTTGCGTGCCTGCCGTCCCGCTCGCTCTCGCTCTCGCTCTCGCTGTGTGTTACGCGCGTCGTCGAAATGGCAGATCAGGCGGCTACGAACGAGACTGCTGCGGCACCCGCCGCCACCGGCACTACGAAGAAGGCCAAGTCTGCGTCGTCTGCGAAGAAGCCGCGCGCCAAGCCTGCGCACCCGCGCACCTCTGAGATGGTGACGGCCGCCATCAAGAGTCTGAAGGAGCGCGGCGGGTCGTCGCTGCAGGCGATCAAGAAGTACATAGCCGCGCACTACAAGCTGGACGCGGAGAAGCTGGCGCCGTTTATCAAGAAGTACCTCAAGTCGGCCGTCGTGGCGGGCGAGCTGGTGCAGACGAAGGGGAAGGGCGCGTCCGGCTCGTTCAAGCTTGCCGGCGCCGGCGGCGGGGGGGCGGCCGAGGGCGGCAAGGCTCGTGCTGGCGGTGCCAAGAAGAAGCGCGCCGCTCCGGCCAGCAAGGAGAAGAAGGGCGCCCGTGCGGCCGGCGCAAAGAAGGCTGGTGGCGTGAAGGCGGCGACCGGTCGGAAGGCGGGCGCCGCCAAGAAGGCGTCTGCGGCGTCGGCCGCTCCCGCGGGTGCGAAGAAGGCGGCTGCGGCCAAGCCGGCCAAGGCCAAGTCGCCGTCGAAGGCGAAGAAGGCCGCCAAGGTTCCGACGAAGAAGCCGAAGGCGCCGCGCCCGAAGAAGGCGACGACGCCGTCTAAGGCGAAGGCTTCGCCCAAGAAGAAGAAGTAGAGTAGAGTAGAGGAGAAAGAGATGGGAAAGGAAGGGTTTGGCGCTTGACCCCGTCGTCCCCACCCCCCGTCGTCGTCTAGTGGCGCGCAAGAGACGCGCGGCCCAAAACGGCCCTTCTCAGGGCCATCAAAGCACGTCGGGGAAGGTTTTGATTGTCGTGTTGCGTTTGGTGTGGGTGTCTGTCTGTATGCCCGTGGGGATGCTGTTTGCGTGCCGTGGTGGTTTGATTGCGGGGGTCGGTGGCGGGTGTGGGCGGCGGTAGCGGTAAGCGGTGTTGTTGTTGTCGTGGTTGATTGTCGCCGTGTTTGTGGCGGCGGCCGACGGTTGGTTTTCTGTCACGTTGTTTTGTTTGAATACGTTGGTTGGCTTGCCTGCGTTCGTTCTTCTCGGATGTGTGTCTTGTCTAGTCGTGTCTGGTCTTTGTTTTGTTTCTTTGTGTGTGTTATGTTTTGCAACGGGGGGCACGTTGAGATGTGGAAGGAGTCGGCGGGGATTTCGGTGGCGTGTAGAGCGAGCGAGCGCGCCTGCCTGGCCGTTGGCCGTCGGAGTGGAGTGCGGGTTTTTTTTGTTTTCGAAACGAAAGCGGCGGCCGGCCAGCCACCCGTGCGGTGTGACGTCGGCCGTTGGGTATTGTGCGCTTTGAGCGCCGGGGAGGGATGATGTGTGATTGTTGCGCGCTGCTAGCAGGCAGGCAGAGTGAGCGGGTGTGTGTGGCGGACGGACGGGAAGTGGTGGTTTTTGTTTTTGGGTTGCGGGGCGAGAGGCAGGCGACCGACAAAGTTTGCTCGCGACGGAGAGATGTTAGTGGCCCTGAAAAGGGCCGTTTTTGTTTGTGCGGTGCGGTGCCGCGGCGCGGTTTAGGCGCGCTCGCCGCGGATGCGGCGCGCGAGCTGGATGTCCTTGGGCATGATGGTGACGCGCTTGGCGTGGATTGCGCACAGGTTGGTGTCTTCGAAGAGGCCGACGAGGTAGGCCTCGCTGGCCTCCTGCAGGGCCATGACTGCGGAGCTCTGGAAGCGCAGGTCGGTCTTGAAGTCCTGGGCGATCTCGCGCACTAGGCGCTGGAATGGCAGCTTGCGGATGAGCAGCTCTGTGCTCTTCTGGTAGCGCCTGATTTCTCGCAGGGCGACGGTGCCCGGCCTGTAGCGGTGGGGCTTCTTGACGCCTCCGGTGGCGGGCGCGCTCTTCCTCGCCGCCTTGGTGGCGAGCTGTTTGCGCGGCGCCTTTCCGCCGGTGGACTTACGGGCCGTTTGCTTTGTGCGGGCCATGGCGGTAGCGTTGGCGGTAGCGGAGCGGCGTGCGTGGAGGTTAGGTGCGGCGCGGCGTCCGGTGCTGCCTTGACAACGGGCCCGCGCGCCTCCGTGCTGCGCTTATATGCCCTCGGTTGCGCGTGGTGGGGGGAGGGCGGGCCAGAGTCTATATAGGGGGGCGGCGGGCGCGCTGGGCGCAGACCGTAGCCGACTCGCCAGCCGCTGCAGCTGCTGTTTGTGCACGTTTTGCTTTGCCCGAGGAAGGAAGGATGACAGGCCGCGGCAAGGGAGGAAAGGGGCTCGGCAAGGGTGGCGCCAAGCGGCACCGCAAGGTGTTGCGCGACAACATCCAGGGCATCACGAAGCCCGCCATCCGCCGCCTGGCTCGCAGGGGCGGCGTGAAGCGCATCTCTGGTCTGATCTACGAGGAGACCCGCGGGGTGCTGAAGGTGTTCCTGGAGAACGTGATCCGCGACGCGGTGACGTACACTGAGCACGCCAAGCGCAAGACTGTGACGGCCATGGACGTGGTGTACGCCCTGAAGAGGCAGGGGCGCACCCTGTACGGTTTCGGCGGTTAGGCTGCGTCGCAGCGGGCGCTGGCCTTCCCGCGGCCGTGCTTGTGGGTGGGAGAGACTAGAAAACGGCCCTTTTCAGGGCCACCACACTGTTCGGAAGTTGAAAAGTGCGAAAGAGTCTGTGTTGTTGTTGTTGTTGTTGCTGCGTGTGTGTGCGCTGTGTTGTTCGTTTGTTTGTTTGTTTGTTTGTTTGTTTGTTTCTTTCTTTCTTTCCGTTTGAGCGACGTGATGTGGCTGGGAGGGGAGAAGGAAAGGAAACGTGTCATGTGGCTGGCTGTGTGTGGAGCTGCTTCGTTTGTGTTTGTTATTGTGTGTCTTTGTATCGATCGCGACGGAGATGGCGGGCTGTGTGTTGTTGTGCGAGAGAGGCGGTAATTATTTGCTTGCGTGGTTTGGCTCTGTGTGTTTGCGGCGGCGTTGGGGTTTCCGAGGCAAGGCGTGTGGGCATAGGCGGCCGGATCAGCTGTTTCGTTCGTGTCGACGGCCGTTGCGCGCGGGAGTGGAGGGCGGTGTGTCGACACGCCTCCCTTTAACAATGGTCATTATTGCTGCCGTTGTCGTTTGGAAGGCGACTCTGCGACCGTGCAAAATGTGTGTGTGTGTGTGTGTGTGTGTGTGTGTGTGTGTGTGTGTGTGTGCGGGCTGTGTGGACGACAAGATGGCGGACGTGCGCCGGCGGCGGCTGTGCTGTGAAAGTGCAAAGTTGAAACAAAACAAGGTGCGGCGAGGACGACTGAAATTTTGCTTTGGACGTAGGTTTGTGTGGTGGCCCTGAAAAGGGCCGATTGTTGTGGGCCGGGCCGAGCCGAGCCGGCAAAGCGCGTTGCGTGCAGGGGAGCACGCGGCGCTGCGATTGCCTGGCCTCCTTTAGGCCTTCTTCTCGGTCTTCTTTGGCAGCAGGACGGCCTGGATGTTGGGTAGGACACCACCCTGTGCGATGGTGACGCCCGACAGGAGCTTGTTGAGCTCCTCGTCGTTGCGGATGGCAAGCTGCAGGTGGCGCGGGATGATGCGCGTCTTCTTGTTGTCGCGGGCCGCGTTTCCGGCCAGCTCGAGCACCTCAGCCGCGAGGTACTCCATGACGGCGGCGAGGTAGACGGGCGCCCCGGCGCCGACGCGCTCTGCGTAGTTTCCCTTGCGCAGGAGGCGGTGGATTCTGCCGACCGGGAACTGGAGCCCAGCCCTGCTTGAGCGGGACTTTGACTTGCCCTTGACTTTGCCTCCCTTTCCGCGTCCGGACATGGCGATGGGCTAGCGACGGTGCACACGAGAAGGAAACGAAAACGACCGGTGCGAGCGGCAGCGAGTCGAGCAGCGGAGTGCGTGCCGGCGCAGCCGGGGTGGGGGTGCTTTATGGGCTCGGGTGCGGCGGCCGGTTGCGCGCGCGCCCCATTGGTCGGCGGCCGCAACAGGGCGAGCTGGTAAAGGTGCGGCGGCGGCTGGCGGCGGGTGCCACTGTGTGGGGAGACGCTGACTAGAGCGGAGCGCTTGCTACTGGTGTTGCTGCTGCCGCCGTACGTTGGTTCGAGATGCCGCCCAAGACTAGCGGGAAGGCCGCCAAGAAGGCTGGCAAGGCGCAGAAGAACATTTCGAAGGGCGACAAGAAGAAGAAGCGCAAGAGGAAGGAGAGCTATGCCATCTACATCTACAAGGTGCTGAAGCAGGTGCACCCTGACACGGGCATCTCGTCGAAGGCGATGAGCATCATGAACAGCTTCGTGAACGACATTTTCGAGCGCATTGCGGCCGAGGCTTCTCGCCTGGCGCACTACAACAAGCGCTCGACCATCACGTCCCGCGAGATCCAGACCGCTGTGCGGCTGTTGCTGCCTGGCGAGCTGGCCAAGCACGCCGTGAGCGAGGGCACGAAGGCGGTGACCAAGTACACGAGCTCCAAGTAAGGAGGTGGCTCTGGAACGGAAGGAAGGATGGAGAGAGAATGCTCCTCCGTTGCGAGAGCGGCAAAACGGCCCTTTTCAGGGCCACCAACTTGCCTTTTGCGGGAAGGGCGGAATTGTTGTTGTTGTTTGTGTGGACGGCTGTGATGTATGTGTGCATTTTGATTGTGGGTGGGGGGGCGCGTCAAAGCGTGTTGCGCGGGGTACGGCCACGAGGTTGGTCGCCGTGGCGTGGAATGGTGGCACGCCTCGTTGGCGTGGTTTTTGACCCATTTGGTGTTGTTGGTGTGTGTGTTACCTGTCTGCGAGGGGGGACAGTGCGATCGCCGACTTTTGTGTCACCGTAACGACGGCCGTTTGCGGGTTTGTTTTTTGCACATCATACATGGCGAGGGTGAAATGTGAAATGTTGTTTTTTTTTGTGGTTTTTGTTTGCCGCCCACTATTCCCTTTGCTGTACGCCGAGTTTGACAATGGTGCGACGTAACTGCAGCGTGGAGGTGTGTGAGTGACGTTGAAATGAACGTGCCATGAAGACGCATTGTTGTTGCATTGTACTGTACGTGTACGGCGACACGCACGATGATGTACCATTCGACTCTGATTTTTGATAGCCGTGTCTGACTGATTGCGTACGACGCACGCACACCGATGTCGTCATTCAAGATGCACGCGTGTCCAGTGCAGTACAGTAAGCGCGACGCTAGACGACGGCGGCGGCGGCGGCGGCCGTTTTTGGCGAATGTCTGTACACGTGTTTGTCTGTGTCCATCCGGTATGTATTTGTTTGTTTGAAAGTGTTTTGTGTGTCGGTGACGTGGTCCGATCCGTCGCCCCCCTGAGTAACTGTCGATCGGCGCGATAGACCGGCGTCACGCAACTGAACCGAAGTCGTGGGCACACCCGTCATACTGTTGTACACCGTCGCGCTGAGAACGGTAACGACAGGTTGACTTTGATCGGTCGAATGTCTGGGCAGAACGTGAGGAAGGAGGCAAGAGTGCAGGAGGAAAGGACAGAGGGGGGGGGGGCAAAAGAGAGAGGAAGGGAAAAAGGGGAGAAACGCATTCGTAGAGCAACGGAACGTTCCCGTGTCGGAGGCGTATTGGAGCCGCACTGAAATGCGTTTAACGGCGGCGCGGCTGCAAGTGTCTGCCGTGGTGAACGTTACCTTTGACGGCTGCATTGGCCTTTGCTTTTTGCTTTTGCTTTCGCTTTCGCTTTCCCGGTTGTACGTAACGTTTGTTGGTATGGTTGGTTCTGAGGAAGAGTGTGTGACAGTGCCGTGCCGTCCATGTTCGTGTGCCCTCCCATTGTGTGTATGCTATTGTCTGTGTACTTGAATGATGTATGTAGGTGTTAGTGGACGTGTTTTACCAGTGGGGGGAAATGGATCGTCGATAGTTGGCGTCACTCTGTCACGGTCGAGATGACGCACCCTCCGTACAGAAAGGTGTCGGGAAAGTGTGTGTGTGTGTGTGTGTGTGTGTGTGTGTGTGTGTGTGTGTGTGTGTGTGCGTGCGTGCGTCCGTGAATTGGCAGTGTTTGGAGGTGGGCGTGCCCTGCATGTGGCCCGGAAGGCTGTTCGTTTGGCGGTAGTGTTGTGTGGACAGGGGAGGGGCATGCGTAACGCTGCTGGCATGGCATTTCGGGAGATGGGAGGGGGCAAACGAGGAAACGAGGAGCGGCGGCCAAAGACGGGACGGGGAGGGGCGCGGTGTGGGTGGCTTGCGCCTGTGCTCGGCGTTGTGGTTTGTGCAAAAGAGGAGGAGAAAAACAATGAGTTGCCAGGGAGGGGAGCGGTGTTGTGTTGTGGTTGTCGTGGTGTAGCCGCAGACGCGGCTGTCAGTGAACGTGGCGAGACGGACGGATGCGCGGAGGGGCGGGGGCGGCGCATTTCGCCGGTGCCGTGCCGTGCCGTGCCATGCCATGCCTGAAAGCCGCGTGGTCGCTGTGTTGTTGGTGGCGTGGGGGCGAGGAGAGTACCGTACGGGTGTGCTTGTGCGCCGGAAATGGCACACTGCGCCTGCCCGTCTTGGAGGCTGATGGCTGTGGTGTGGAAATGGGGCGCGGTGATGTTGAAGCAGTTGAAGAACAGAAAAGAAACCAAGAAGAAAACGGAAGGCGTGATGCGGCGGTGGTGGTGAGAGCGGGAAAAACAAAACAAAACAAAAAAAAAGAAAGAAAAAAAAACAACAAGAAAAAAGAAGGAAAAACAACAAGAAACAAAAAAAGAAAACAAAAAGTCTATCAATATTAAAATGTAAATGGAAATGGAAATGGAAATGGACCCAGGTATAACCTCCCTGCACAAATAGCAGAGAGTCCGATGATAATAAAAATGTGCCAGAATGTTAACGTCCCTACAAAACAAACCCAACGATAATATTAATGAAAGAATGAACCGTATGTAACATTGCAACAGACATAATGGAACCTGATAAATTGTATAAGGGCAGCAGCGTTGACCTTTGGCCCTGTATTCAGAATAAAAAGAGCCAAAGATCGTTACCCCAATGAAAAAGACACTGAAACACGTATGTAACATAGCAGCGATGGCGAGACATTGTAGCATCTGTGACCAGAGAGTTTGCGCTGGACCGCGCGAGTGTTGCGAGCGGTTCTCAGTCAGTCAGTCAGTCAGTCAGTCAGTCAGTCAGTCGTTGCGAGTCTGTAGCTCTGTCTAGTTGAGGGCTGTACTCTGTCAGTAGTCGTCGCGTGCAGTACGCTAATAGTCGTCATGCAGAGCGGTCGGTCAGTAGTAGCAGCCGAGTGCGGTTGTGTGATGTAGGCGGTCGGCAACACTGGTCAAGATGGTGAAGGAGGTATACTGTTAATTAATATAATCATTAGATAATGAAAAATTATATTTATTGTAATTAATTCTCCAACAAGTTCCCCAAAAATAATTTTTATTTCAAAAGCATTTTTCAAAAATGTAATGTTTTATTGAACTAAAGAGTTCGTTGCACTTCCCATTTCATTCCACTTCTTTGAAGAAAAATTTCACTAAAATCACAAAAAAAGAGAATATTATTATTTGCAATGCAGTTCCTCCAAGCGCTGCGCAACAACAAGAGCAGAAATGTGACATCCATTTATTCTGAGGTAAGACTTTAATTCTGATTGTTTTGCACAGGGCCAAAGACCGATATTTCGGCTCAATTGAAGTTTCTTGTCACTGAACGGACTTTAAATGTTGTGAAGAATTTATATTTGAGTCGGATTGCGAATTTCACATTTTTGTTGCCATTTTCAATACCTCTCATTGTGGGCGAGGTTACAATTAGCGCAATGTCCATTAGCATCCGTAAATAACATTGTCCATTATTTTAAATTTTGCGGGGAGGTTACAACACACAAAAAAAAAAAAAAAACAAAAAAGTTGCATTTATATCCGCTCCTCAATTGTAGATACCCCTTACACAGCTGTGTGCAATGAATGAGTGCTGGCTGGTAATTAATTGCACTCCTTGGAGGGAAATGCCATAGGAAGTAGTCTTTAAAAAGTGAATGTTTTTCGTTAAAAGACAAAAGTTGCTTTAGAAAAAAGTAATAGTGGGGCTTTTGTTGTTGAACAAAATAAGTACAATGAACATACGTTATCAGATTTGCGCAATGCAGCTTCACACTACCTTTTGATTATAACACAATATACTATACATCGTCCCGAACCGTGACCAGAGTCGCGAGACGAGCAGAGCACGCCGCCGACGCCCGCTCAGTACAACCGTCCACCCGCTACTACTGTCGACCGACTACTACCTCTCCCGACTCGCGCTACAATATATATAACAACTGTTCCTGGCGACCCGGTGCGTGCCACTACTGTCGTCTGGCGCGGTCCAAGCGCCGACTAGCAACGATAAATAACTCTCTGGTCAGACAGAGATGCTGTCATGCCTCGCCATCGCTCTGGTAACGAATACATACGTGTTGCAGCGTGCGTACCACCGGAACACGCAGTGGCGGAGCCAAAGACTGTGTTGTCGAGGTCGAGTGCGAGCGGGAAGAGAGGCAGCGTCGGCACGGAGATGCAAGCGAGCGAGACGCACGGGGGCTGCGGCGTGGCGCGTTTGCGGTCGGCGCCTTTGGTGGCAACGGCCGGGACAAGCAGCGGTGTATGGTGTGGTGCGGGGCGGACAGGGGCGGCGGTGGACGGGGAGGAGGCGGCGCGACGACGGCATGGGGGCGAAAACGGGACGGGGGACGGCGGATGTTGAGAGGCGTCACGCGCGGACAGGACACAGGACACAGACACAGAGACACACAGATTGGAAAGGGAGGGTGCGCGGTAGTAGTTGGGAATGTGCGTACCGTGCGGGATGGGAGTGGGCGAGGAACACGGTCGTGGCCCCTGTTTGTGGGTGCGTGTGATGACGTCGGTGTGTTGTGGGAAGGGAAGGTGCTGTGGCGGCGGCGCGTAATGGGCGTAGGCCGAAAAGAGAAAGGAACGTGGGCAGTGTGTTGGCAAGCGTCGGTTCGACTGCGACGTTGATGGGCAGGGCAAGGTTAATGGTGGTAGGAGTAGGCGTGTGGGCGCAAAAAATCTGCCGCTGCAGGCGGTGCCGTAACCGCCATGGGGCGGGAAGGAGAGAGGGCCAAAGAAAGAAAGAAAGAAGAAAACAAAATAAAAAAAAAAAAGGAGGGGGGGGGGGCGAAAGGAAGGCAGGAAGGACAAGAGGCGAGGCGACGGCTTGCTTTGTGTATCGGTCGGTCTCTGGCTATGCTTCGTTTTCTGCAGCAGGGTCGGTGCGCGGCGTGGCTCGCGGCAGTGGGAACGCCTGGCGGCTGGACGGCCAGCAATGCGGTTGGATGGGCGGCCACAGCACCGCACCTGTGCCCGAGGAGGAGACGCTGGCGGCGGGCCCTGAGGTGAGGCCGGCTCGGCTCGGCTGGGGCTGTGGATGTGTAGGTGTGCGCCGCTGCTGCAACAACGAGTAAAACGCGAGAAGAAGGGATGGCGGTAGAGAGAAAAAAAAAAAAAAGGTCGTGTTGTGTTGATGCGCAGGCAGACGCGTACAGAGAGACGAGCCCGGTCTGCAGCAGGGTGTGGCCGTGCCGAGTGCAGAGCAGCGGCGGCTCGGTTCGGTTCGGTTCGGCCCGGCGGGCCGCGCTGTTGTCGCGGACGTGAGCGCCCCCTGGCGGGTGGCCGGAGGCGGCGCGGCGTGTTGGACGTGTGGCTGGTGGCAGTGCACAATTTGCGAGTGGCTGGCGGTGTGGCGTGGCGGTTGGCGCGTCGGGCGGCGGAGAGGGAGAGAGAGGAGAGGTATGTGTTGCGGGCGCCCTTTGCTGCGCTGCGTCGTTGCGTGTGCCGTACAGGGCGGGCGCTTGTCGACTGTGTGGGCGGTGTGGCGAATTGGCGTGAAACGGCTGCCGAGAGGTGTGTGGTAGCGAGCCGGTCGGTGTCAGTGCGAAGGGGAATGTGCGTGCGTTTGGCGGTTTCGGTGTGCTTTTTGCGGCGTGAGAGTGGGAATTAGTGGGGCCGGCTGTTGTGTTTGTTCCTTGTGTCTTGTGTCGTGTAGGTAGCTTGATGGCAACGTGGAAGGACGCCGGTTTCGTTTCGAGCCTTGCGTGTGGTTGTCGACGTTGACTGGTTGGCGTGTGCCGATGCACGTGCATGTGTGGGTCGCGAGTGCGTTTTTGGCTGGCTGTGTGTGTGTGTGTGTTTTGGGGGGGAAGGGGGAGGCGGTGGTGAAAGTGCAGTCGTTGCCACGGGCGTCGTCGGGTCGGGTGGGGCTGGGGCTGTGCGTCGTGGCGGAAAGGTGGTAGGTTGCGGGAAGCGAGCCCGTCGTTGACGGTGTCGCGTGAGTTGTGAATCGAGTGGGGCGCGGGGCGCGGGGCGCGGGACAGGAGCAGCGTGCCGCTGCGTCGTGGTCGTCAGCAGAGGCTGTGCGTGTGCTTGTCCTTTTTGTGGGCGGTTCGTGCGAGGCGTTTTTGTTTTGTGTTGCCCTAGTTGTTAGTTTATTTTGTTTGTGTTTGTTATTTTGAGACGACGACTGGTTGGTGGCGTGCGCGCGAAGTGGCGGTGTGCGCTTCCCGTGTCGTTTGTGTTGTTTTTTTTTTGTTTTTGTTTTTGTGTGTTTTTTTTTGCACTGGGCCCCGGGGGGTGGGTGGGTGCGTGCGTGTGTGTCGATTGCCGGCTGGCGAAAGGTGCGCCATCGGCGGGGTGGGTCGCCGGCACGAGTAGAGGCGGCGGCGTTGTTGCTGTTGTTGTGTGGTGTTTGTTTTGTTCGGCTGTGTCGGCGAGCTGTGTTGCGGTGCGTGTGAATGGTGGTGCAAAAGTGCTGGCGTTGGGGCTGCGACTGCGACGGCGGCGAGCCGCGGGCGCGCATGATAGTGATGTTGTGAACAGCGGCTGTGTACGGTAGTGGTGTTGTTGTAGCACGACGTGCATCCGGGCCGGCGCGGAAAGCGCAGTTGCGGGCGGTTGCCCTTCGGTGCCAGCCATGTCGCGTGAGCGGCGGGTTGCTGTGGTGTCGACACGTGGTGCTCTGGGTTGTTGTGTGGTGCCCTTTGGCCGGTGGGGGTGGTTCGCGTGCGTCTCGTTCGCGCTCGGTATCTGGTCGTGGTCGTGCTGCTCCCCCGTCTGTCGGCGGTTTTCGACGTCGTCTGTACGTTTTTGTCCGTTTGCGGCGGTGCCTGCCGACGTCGTCCCGTCGCGACCTTTCAACCGAAAGTGTGGCGCCCGAAGGTGAACGAACGTAACCCTGACCTCGGCGCTTTACGCTGAGCCGAGCGAACCGAACCGAACCTAACCTGTGGTGTGGTGAGGTGAGCTCAGCCTGTGAGCCCCAAACGTCTACGTAAGGTAAGCTGTCCGGCGGCTCACGCCTCACGTTTTGAACGCTTTTTTAACCTACGTTTGACGCTTCTTAACCTAGCACTGACCCCTTAACCTAACGTGTAACGTAACCTAACGTAACCTAACCTAACCTAACCTCTGACGCCTGACGTGTTTGAATGCTTAACCTAAGTTTGACGCTTAACCTAACCCAAGTCCCCTTAACCTAACCCACGTCCACCTAACCTAACCGAACCTAACCTAGACGTGTAAACGTAATGTGTAACGCGCAACGTGTAAGGTCGGCTGTCGTGTGTGCTGACGGCAGATTGGGTTGGTCTGTAGATTCGGATTGCGGTTTGCCTCGGTCGAGGGGTTGGGTCGGAAGCGGCGAGGGGCGGCGGCGCCTGTTGCGCAGGCGGCGTCCGTTTGCGGCGGGCAATTGTTGAGAAACGGCTGTGAATGTTGGCGGGCGAGAGGAGGAGGACGGCGCGCGATGTGGCCCGACGGCTGCGGGCCGATCGGGAAACGGCGGGAGGGCGACGGAAGGCGATGGGGCGGCGGAGGCGCGTTTGCACGGCCGTCATCGCCGCACGCCTCGGCTTGTGTGGCTGTGGCGCCGGCCGCGCTGGCCGGGCTGCCGCGGCGACGGTGTGGGAGTTTTGCCGAAGGTTTGGCCATTGTGGCGGGTCGTCGGCTGGGGCTGTGGGGGCGGCATTTGGGCGGGGGCGGCGATTCTCGGCGGGCCGACCCAGGCTGTAGCGCGCGGTAGCTGCAGTTTGGCCGTGGTTTGCGGCGCTGCCGTGGCGACTGGTTGGCGACTGTGGTGTGGCTGTGTGTAGCCCCATCCTCGGTGGTTTGAAAGGCGCGGGCGGTTGTGGCGCAGCTTTGGGGCTGCTCCGCACAGGCTGTCGGACGTTGGGCGGTAGCAAGCGCGGGAGGCGCGGCGCGGCGGCGCGCAGAGTGGCGGCCGCTCTCTCGGCCGTCCGCGCCCGCCCGCGACACTGGCTGGGCCCTTGTGATTCAACATTTCTGGCAAGCGTCTTCAACGCTTGCCTAAAGCTCACCTACTTCCCCTCAGTGTGGAAAACTGCGAAAGTAATCACCCTCCCCAAACCTAATAAAAACCTGCTCCTTCCAGAAAGCTATAGACCTATCTCCCTACTAAATGGCATGAGTAAAATACTCGAGCTGCTCATCCTCTCACCCCTTCAACACTTCCTTACTGCACACAACATCCTGATGCCCGAGCAGTTTGGATTCCGCTCTGAACACTCCACAACCCAACAATGCCTGCGCTTGGTAGAGCACATTTGCCTGGCCAGGGCAAAGAGAGAATCTACAGGAGCAGTGTTCCTGGATATAGAGAAGGCATTTGACCGCGTCTGGCACGATGGCCTAATATATAAACTAGACCAAATAGGGTGCCCAGGACATCTAATACAGATCATTGATTCATTTCTTGCGGAGCGTCAATTCTTCGTAAGAAGTGGATCGAGATCGAGCCAGACACGACCGATTGCGGCCGGAGTACCGCAGGGTTCGGTCTTGGGTCCCGTTCTATACTCAGTCTACACTAACGACATACCCAAGCAGGTCGGCGGAGGGATTGCTCTCTACGCCGACGATACAGCAATCTTCAGGAGCTGTCGTAACCTTGCATTCATACGACGCAAGCTACAAGAACACCTCGACGTCATCACTCAGTGGTGCAACATTTGGAAAATCAAGGTTAACCCCGAGAAATCCCAAGCAATATACTTTACGACCAGGCTGAAACTCCCAGACCAACAACTCACCATTGGTGGTCGGGACCTAGCCTGGCGTAACCGTATTACATACTTAGGGCTCGAAATAGACAGGCGTCTTACGTGGCAACAACACGTCCACAAAACTGCCAACAAAGGCTGCGCCCTCCTGTCGCAGCTATACCCCCTCCTAAAGGGTGACGGCCTCACCCTAAGCTGCAAAATGCTTCTCTGGCGCCAGCTCATGCTACCGGCCATCTTGTATGGATCGGAAGTATGGTCGATGGCGTCAGACACCACGCTGGAACGATTACAGCGACTCCAGAACAAAACCTTCCGAGTCATCACAGGCGCTGACAGATACGTCCGAAACACACAAATTAGAGAATTTTTAGGCCACCCAACCATATACTCCCTCATAAAGGAGAAGTCCACCAAACTATATGAGAAAGCACAAACATCGCCCCACAACCTCATACAAAATTTAGGTCGCGAACACCCCGATTTTCAACATAAGCGCCCAAAACTAACACTCACCCGTCAATTTAGAGACATTTAGAGAACACTTACCCACACACAGAACAAACATTTACATAAAAACACGCACATAGCACAATACCTCACTTTCATAAATCCCCAAGCGCATAACTTGAAGTCAGACGGGCACAGCCCAGTGGAACTTCGGTACACTATAACAACCTGAGCATCTCATTCTCTGCTCTGCTCTGCCGTGCTGTGCTGTGCTTGCGTGCCTGCCGTCCCGCTCGCTCTCGCTCTCGCTCTCGCTGTGTGTTACGCGCGTCGTCGAAATGGCAGATCAGGCGGCTACGAACGAGACTGCTGCGGCACCCGCCGCCACCGGCACTACGAAGAAGGCCAAGTCTGCGTCGTCTGCGAAGAAGCCGCGCGCCAAGCCTGCGCACCCGCGCACCTCTGAGATGGTGACGGCCGCCATCAAGAGTCTGAAGGAGCGCGGCGGGTCGTCGCTGCAGGCGATCAAGAAGTACATAGCCGCGCACTACAAGCTGGACGCGGAGAAGCTGGCGCCGTTTATCAAGAAGTACCTCAAGTCGGCCGTCGTGGCGGGCGAGCTGGTGCAGACGAAGGGGAAGGGCGCGTCCGGCTCGTTCAAGCTTGCCGGCGCCGGCGGCGGGGGGGCGGCCGAGGGCGGCAAGGCTCGTGCTGGCGGTGCCAAGAAGAAGCGCGCCGCTCCGGCCAGCAAGGAGAAGAAGGGCGCCCGTGCGGCCGGCGCAAAGAAGGCTGGTGGCGTGAAGGCGGCGACCGGTCGGAAGGCGGGCGCCGCCAAGAAGGCGTCTGCGGCGTCGGCCGCTCCCGCGGGTGCGAAGAAGGCGGCTGCGGCCAAGCCGGCCAAGGCCAAGTCGCCGTCGAAGGCGAAGAAGGCCGCCAAGGTTCCGACGAAGAAGCCGAAGGCGCCGCGCCCGAAGAAGGCGACGACGCCGTCTAAGGCGAAGGCTTCGCCCAAGAAGAAGAAGTAGAGTAGAGTAGAGGAGAAAGAGATGGGAAAGGAAGGGTTTGGCGCTTGACCCCGTCGTCCCCACCCCCCGTCGTCGTCTAGTGGCGCGCAAGAGACGCGCGGCCCAAAACGGCCCTTCTCAGGGCCATCAAAGCACGTCGGGGAAGGTTTTGATTGTCGTGTTGCGTTTGGTGTGGGTGTCTGTCTGTATGCCCGTGGGGATGCTGTTTGCGTGCCGTGGTGGTTTGATTGCGGGGGTCGGTGGCGGGTGTGGGCGGCGGTAGCGGTAAGCGGTGTTGTTGTTGTCGTGGTTGATTGTCGCCGTGTTTGTGGCGGCGGCCGACGGTTGGTTTTCTGTCACGTTGTTTTGTTTGAATACGTTGGTTGGCTTGCCTGCGTTCGTTCTTCTCGGATGTGTGTCTTGTCTAGTCGTGTCTGGTCTTTGTTTTGTTTCTTTGTGTGTGTTATGTTTTGCAACGGGGGGCACGTTGAGATGTGGAAGGAGTCGGCGGGGATTTCGGTGGCGTGTAGAGCGAGCGAGCGCGCCTGCCTGGCCGTTGGCCGTCGGAGTGGAGTGCGGGTTTTTTTTGTTTTCGAAACGAAAGCGGCGGCCGGCCAGCCACCCGTGCGGTGTGACGTCGGCCGTTGGGTATTGTGCGCTTTGAGCGCCGGGGAGGGATGATGTGTGATTGTTGCGCGCTGCTAGCAGGCAGGCAGAGTGAGCGGGTGTGTGTGGCGGACGGACGGGAAGTGGTGGTTTTTGTTTTTGGGTTGCGGGGCGAGAGGCAGGCGACCGACAAAGTTTGCTCGCGACGGAGAGATGTTAGTGGCCCTGAAAAGGGCCGTTTTTGTTTGTGCGGTGCGGTGCCGCGGCGCGGTTTAGGCGCGCTCGCCGCGGATGCGGCGCGCGAGCTGGATGTCCTTGGGCATGATGGTGACGCGCTTGGCGTGGATTGCGCACAGGTTGGTGTCTTCGAAGAGGCCGACGAGGTAGGCCTCGCTGGCCTCCTGCAGGGCCATGACTGCGGAGCTCTGGAAGCGCAGGTCGGTCTTGAAGTCCTGGGCGATCTCGCGCACTAGGCGCTGGAATGGCAGCTTGCGGATGAGCAGCTCTGTGCTCTTCTGGTAGCGCCTGATTTCTCGCAGGGCGACGGTGCCCGGCCTGTAGCGGTGGGGCTTCTTGACGCCTCCGGTGGCGGGCGCGCTCTTCCTCGCCGCCTTGGTGGCGAGCTGTTTGCGCGGCGCCTTTCCGCCGGTGGACTTGCGGGCCGTTTGCTTTGTGCGGGCCATGGCGGTAGCGTTGGCGGTAGCGGAGCGGCGTGCGTGGAGGTTAGGTGCGGCGCGGCGTCCGGTGCTGCCTTGACAACGGGCCCGCGCGCCTCCGTGCTGCGCTTATATGCCCTCGGTTGCGCGTGGTGGGGGGAGGGCGGGCCAGAGTCTATATAGGGGGGCGGCGGGCGCGCTGGGCGCAGACCGTAGCCGACTCGCCAGCCGCTGCAGCTGCTGTTTGTGCACGTTTTGCTTTGCCCGAGGAAGGAAGGATGACAGGCCGCGGCAAGGGAGGAAAGGGGCTCGGCAAGGGTGGCGCCAAGCGGCACCGCAAGGTGTTGCGCGACAACATCCAGGGCATCACGAAGCCCGCCATCCGCCGCCTGGCTCGCAGGGGCGGCGTGAAGCGCATCTCTGGTCTGATCTACGAGGAGACCCGCGGGGTGCTGAAGGTGTTCCTGGAGAACGTGATCCGCGACGCGGTGACGTACACTGAGCACGCCAAGCGCAAGACTGTGACGGCCATGGACGTGGTGTACGCCCTGAAGAGGCAGGGGCGCACCCTGTACGGTTTCGGCGGTTAGGCTGCGTCGCAGCGGGCGCTGGCCTTCCCGCGGCCGTGCTTGTGGGTGGGAGAGACTAGAAAACGGCCCTTTTCAGGGCCACCACACTGTTCGGAAGTTGAAAAGTGCGAAAGAGTCTGTGTTGTTGTTGTTGTTGTTGCTGCGTGTGTGTGCGCTGTGTTGTTCGTTTGTTTGTTTGTTTGTTTGTTTGTTTGTTTCTTTCTTTCTTTCCGTTTGAGCGACGTGATGTGGCTGGGAGGGGAGAAGGAAAGGAAACGTGTCATGTGGCTGGCTGTGTGTGGAGCTGCTTCGTTTGTGTTTGTTATTGTGTGTCTTTGTATCGATCGCGACGGAGATGGCGGGCTGTGTGTTGTTGTGCGAGAGAGGCGGTAATTATTTGCTTGCGTGGTTTGGCTCTGTGTGTTTGCGGCGGCGTTGGGGTTTCCGAGGCAAGGCGTGTGGGCATAGGCGGCCGGATCAGCTGTTTCGTTCGTGTCGACGGCCGTTGCGCGCGGGAGTGGAGGGCGGTGTGTCGACACGCCTCCCTTTAACAATGGTCATTATTGCTGCCGTTGTCGTTTGGAAGGCGACTCTGCGACCGTGCAAAATGTGTGTGTGTGTGTGTGTGTGTGTGTGTGTGTGTGTGTGTGTGTGTGTGCGGGCTGTGTGGACGACAAGATGGCGGACGTGCGCCGGCGGCGGCTGTGCTGTGAAAGTGCAAAGTTGAAACAAAACAAGGTGCGGCGAGGACGACTGAAATTTTGCTTTGGACGTAGGTTTGTGTGGTGGCCCTGAAAAGGGCCGATTGTTGTGGGCCGGGCCGAGCCGAGCCGGCAAAGCGCGTTGCGTGCAGGGGAGCACGCGGCGCTGCGATTGCCTGGCCTCCTTTAGGCCTTCTTCTCGGTCTTCTTTGGCAGCAGGACGGCCTGGATGTTGGGTAGGACACCACCCTGTGCGATGGTGACGCCCGACAGGAGCTTGTTGAGCTCCTCGTCGTTGCGGATGGCAAGCTGCAGGTGGCGCGGGATGATGCGCGTCTTCTTGTTGTCGCGGGCCGCGTTTCCGGCCAGCTCGAGCACCTCAGCCGCGAGGTACTCCATGACGGCGGCGAGGTAGACGGGCGCCCCGGCGCCGACGCGCTCTGCGTAGTTTCCCTTGCGCAGGAGGCGGTGGATTCTGCCGACCGGGAACTGGAGCCCAGCCCTGCTTGAGCGGGACTTTGACTTGCCCTTGACTTTGCCTCCCTTTCCGCGTCCGGACATGGCGATGGGCTAGCGACGGTGCACACGAGAAGGAAACGAAAACGACCGGTGCGAGCGGCAGCGAGTCGAGCAGCGGAGTGCGTGCCGGCGCAGCCGGGGTGGGGGTGCTTTATGGGCTCGGGTGCGGCGGCCGGTTGCGCGCGCGCCCCATTGGTCGGCGGCCGCAACAGGGCGAGCTGGTAAAGGTGCGGCGGCGGCTGGCGGCGGGTGCCACTGTGTGGGGAGACGCTGACTAGAGCGGAGCGCTTGCTGTGTTACGTGATAGTTGAGTGTATTTTCCGCGCGTTTTTCTGTGTTCGGCGTTAGTCGGACGTTCGCTTTCTGCGTTGTTCCGCATCGTCTTTCAATCGAGGCGGTTATTTTCTGCGTAGCTATCGGTCGTCGCGCGCGTTGATTTCGTCGTCCGCGGCGGAGTCAAAGGCCACGATGGCCGCTCCCTCTGCCGGTTCTCGTGGGTTGTTTCCCTCGTCTGGCAAGAATATCATGTCATGCGCCGAGTTATTGTCGTATTCGTCCGAATCTTGTCTATCTTCCAGTCGATCAGATCACCGGCGGCTGTCGGATCCGATAACTCAAATTACTAAAGAAAATATCAATCAAGCGGTTGAGCAGACGCAGCTTGACAGCGTTGAGCTGGGTTCGACCGGCCCAGGGCCGAGTAGCGTGGGGTCAGGCTCCGGCGGGATACCTAACGGTGACAACGAAGCCGTCCTGGCCGCCCCTACACCCGGCTCCGCTGACGCTGCAGCTCCCGCTACACGTCGTAAATCAATGAAATCAACAACGAAGGCGCGGGATGCGCCGTACTCACATGCCTCTCGCAAGCACGCGCATCCCCCTTCGGTTACCGATTCTGATTCAACAGAATCCAGGGCACCTGACAGAAAGAAACAATCGACCGACCGTCAGGACCCTGCTCCGCCTCAGAATACCTCCGCTTCCCATGCGCCGACTGATACCAGTCAGGTCGACATGGTTGAGGCTTACGAGGTTACAGTACCGACGTCAAACAGATACGAAAGTTTAGATGATATCACACCAGCTGAACAAAACTCTGACAATCTCCCGGCTCCTACTCCTCTCAAAACCCCAAAGGTGCCACCTATCATTGTTCATGATACAACCAATTACCTCGATCGAATAAAGGAACTGAAGGGGCACCTAAAGGGTTCCTTCTCCTGCCAGTACAAAAGAGGCAATATCCGATATGAATTCGAAAATCCTTCCGACTATCGGTATATGATTGAGTACCTAAAAGCACGTGCCATTCAATACCACACTTACGACCTCGACCCCCTCAAAATTTTGAAGGTCGTCGTCAGGCACCTCGAACCCACGACCCCTCCCGCTGACGTCAAGGAAGCGCTGGAGGAACTGGGTTTCACAGTGCAATCTGTCACAGTTATGCACCAGCAGGTACCAGACGCACAAGGAAAACTTACAGATATTAAATGGCCTCTGTTTGTTGCTGTACTCCATTGCACACCAAATGTATACGACGTCTATAAAATTAAATTCCTCCTTCACATGAAGGTGGATGTGGAATCATACCGTAACGAATCTGGCTTGACACAATGTTTCAATTGCCAGCGTTTTGGACACGGCTCCCGCAACTGCGGCCGCCTGCCGCGTTGCGTCAAGTGTGGCGCTGACCACCTCACACGACTTTGTCAAAAGAAACCTACCGACCCGCCCAAATGCTGCAATTGCGGACAGGCTCACCCAGCCAATTACAGAAAATGTTCAGCATATCAAAAAGCGCTGGCGAAATCTCGCAGCTCCTCCACTCATGCAGCCTCGGCGCCTTCAACGCCAGCTGCTCCACTAGTTAATACTGAAAATTTTCCACAACTGCGAGCACGTCGCGCCCCTACTCCACCATCTTCCTCTGCTGCCGGCACGGGGCCGACGCCACCGCGACGTCCTGCCTCACGACCGGCGACTGCTCCCCACTCAGCTTGGGGAACTGTAAACCCCTCTCCAGAGCCCTCTGCACCCCCGCCCCCTACTTTCTCCTTCCCCTTTTCCAACCACCTTGCTGACCTTGCTGCCTTGTTGCAGCAGTTCAACATTCCCAAAATCATCTCTCTTGTTCGTTCTACTATCCAACAACTCAATTCTGCTTCTGACCCATTCAGTAAACTAATGATAATCCTTTCTGCCTTCATCTCCTACTTCTCAGATGGACCCTAATCAACACCGCCCATTTCGTATAATCAGTTGGAACGCCGACGGTATTCTACGCCAACGTCATTCCCTTGAAGCCTTTCTGGAAGACAGAGGTATCGACATAGCCCTTATTTGCGAAACGCACCTAAAACCTCACCAACAGTTTTCCGTTCCCAATTACTTTGCATATCGATCCGACCGCGCGGATCGGCCACACGGCGGCACTCTTATCCTAGTTAAACAGTGCATTACACACCGACTCCAGCAGATACCGAACATGCAACACCTGGAAGCCACAGCTATAGATATACAGCTATATGGACTGCCGTTGACCCTTGCCGCAGCTTACAACTCCCCCGCTCGCGCTATAGTCCCGGCCGACTTGGATATCCTCTTCCACCTGGGCCCCAAGGTCCTCGTGGGAGGGGACTTCAACTCCAAGCACGGGACGTGGGGATGCCGTTCTACCAACGCAAATGGACGTCGGCTATTTCAGTACCTCGAACTGAATGCCGCTATCCGAGTCATTGCTCCAGATTCACCCACTCACTTCCACAAAACAGCTCGCTACCATCCTGATATCCTGGACATCTTTCTGGCTCGGGATATTCCGTGGGTCCACCGCATCTCTGTGATCTCAGAGCTTGACTCTGATCACAATCCGGTGACCCTCGAATTTCTTGACGCACGTCCACAAGACCAGCTCCGTCCGGCTTACGTTATCAATACAAACTGGGAACGCTACCAACAACTCGTTGACCTCCATGTCCGTGAGCTTCCGCCCATCACCCGCCGCAGCCACATTAATCCGACGGCGGACCGATTAGCAAAAATCTTCACTGAATGTTACCGCACCTCTTCCCGACGAGTCCTTCAGCCTCCTCGTCGCCTGGACCTTCCGCCAGACGTCCAGGAATTAATCCGCACAAAACATCGATTTCGTCGTCGGTGGCAACGCCTCCGCGACCCAGTCGACAAGCGGATTTGGCAAGCATTAGCTCAAGAGCTTCGAGCTCGATTACAAGAGGTTCACGATCAAACATGGAATCAGCGCCTCCGTGACGCCGCTGACCGCCCCGACCGTCTATGGCGCATAGTAAAAGAAACCACATCCACTCCTCCTCCTTCTCAGCCCCTCCATGGTCCCCAAGGCCTGGTGTACTCACCTCAGGACAAGGCGGAGGCCCTCGCACATAGCCTCGAGCGCCAATTTCGCCTAAACGAGGTCGACGACGACGAAGCTGACGCCCACGAGACCCGCGTCCATCGCCGGGTCCGTCAGCTCCTTCGCCGTCATACTGACACCATCTTTCCACCGGTCACTCTGCCGGAGGTGGCGACATACATCAGCAACATACCATCCAGAAAAGCCCCTGGTCCCGATGGTATCCGGCCGGCCCTCCTTCACCACCTCTCTCCAACTGCGCTTTCCTATCTGGTCAATCTATACAATAGCTGCCTTTCTTACAACTACTTCCCTCCTGTATGGAAGCTGGCCCGTGTCATTGCCCTCCCGAAACCTCGAAAAGATCCACTCTTCCCACAGAACTACCGCCCCATTTCCCTCCTCAACTTCCTTGGCAAGATTCTCGAACGTATTATCCTCTCCCACCTCCAATCCTTCCTCGACGCACACTCAGTCCTCATTCCACAACAGTTTGGGTTTCGGGCGGGCCATGGCACGGTCCACCAACTCATCCGTCTCCATGACACCATCCGTACAGCGCAACTGGAACGTAAAAGTACAGGCATGGTCTTGCTAGACATTGAAAAAGCCTTTGACAGAGTATGGCACGATGGTTTACTATATAAGCTGGCAGAATACGGCTGCCCTCTCCATATCATTCATATTCTCAGACGCTTCCTAACTGGGCGATCCTTTTATGTTATGCAAGGCCGAAGCCGTAGTACAATCCGGGCTGTGGAAGCTGGCGTACCCCAGGGGTCTCTCCTCTCCCCAATTCTGTACGCCGTATACACAAATGACATCCCATCCCGTGTCTCCAACCATCTCGCGTTATATGCGGATGACACAGCAGTCTTCAACTCACATCGAAACCTCCAATTTATCGCTCTCAACCTCACACGTCACCTAGAACAGATCACTCAATGGAGCAACATATGGAAAATAAAAATTAATGCGGACAAGACACAGGCCATACTTTTTACAAACAAACGTACTCCGCCAGCTCGCCTGGTAGAGCTGGAAGGCCGACGCATTCCATGGTCGCAGACAGTAACCTACCTTGGTCTCACCTTCGACAGACGCCTCACGTGGAAACCCCACGTTCAAGGCGTCTGCCACAAGGCTTACGGAATGACACACAAACTTTACCCCCTATTGAAGAGCCCCGGCCTTTCGATACAATCTAAGCTACTTATTTGGACGTCCTGTGTCCTCTCACTCCTGCTATATGGCTGTGAACTGTGGGGACTAGCAGCAGATACTCATGTTCTCCAGGCACAAATAGTTCAAAGCAAATCACTCAGGATCATATCAAACGCTCCACGATATGTCTCCAACAACGATATCCGCAGACTTCTCCACATTCCACCGCTGGTCCATCAAATCCGCCTCCGCGCCTCAAACACTCTCGCTTTCCTACAAAACTCACCACATGACCACCTCACAGTCCTTAGTCGTACTGTTGGAGATATTCCTTACGCACATCCGACACTGATACTCCAGCGCCGATACCGTCCCAACTGACGGTTTCACCGCTGTTGGGTCACTACTGATCTTTTAATCTAACAATTTTATCATTTCTACCGACATAGACACATAATAACGCCATTTCGAACCTAATCAATCATTCAGAAGGCAGGCCTAGAGCGATCCTTCAGCACATAAGCGGACGAAAGTCCCGTCAAGTTTTTGCCGTGCCGTGCCGTGCGGCGGGTGCCACTGTGTGGGGAGACGCTGACTAGAGCGGAGCGCTTGCTACTGGTGTTGCTGCTGCCGCCGTACGTTGGTTCGAGATGCCGCCCAAGACTAGCGGGAAGGCCGCCAAGAAGGCTGGCAAGGCGCAGAAGAACATTTCGAAGGGCGACAAGAAGAAGAAGCGCAAGAGGAAGGAGAGCTATGCCATCTACATCTACAAGGTGCTGAAGCAGGTGCACCCTGACACGGGCATCTCGTCGAAGGCGATGAGCATCATGAACAGCTTCGTGAACGACATTTTCGAGCGCATTGCGGCCGAGGCTTCTCGCCTGGCGCACTACAACAAGCGCTCGACCATCACGTCCCGCGAGATCCAGACCGCTGTGCGGCTGTTGCTGCCTGGCGAGCTGGCCAAGCACGCCGTGAGCGAGGGCACGAAGGCGGTGACCAAGTACACGAGCTCCAAGTAAGGAGGTGGCTCTGGAACGGAAGGAAGGATGGAGAGAGAATGCTCCTCCGTTGCGAGAGCGGCAAAACGGCCCTTTTCAGGGCCACCAACTTGCCTTTTGCGGGAAGGGCGGAATTGTTGTTGTTGTTTGTGTGGACGGCTGTGATGTATGTGTGCATTTTGATTGTGGGTGGGGGGGCGCGTCAAAGCGTGTTGCGCGGGGTACGGCCACGAGGTTGGTCGCCGTGGCGTGGAATGGTGGCACGCCTCGTTGGCGTGGTTTTTGACCCATTTGGTGTTGTTGGTGTGTGTGTTACCTGTCTGCGAGGGGGGACAGTGCGATCGCCGACTTTTGTGTCACCGTAACGACGGCCGTTTGCGGGTTTGTTTTTTGCACATCATACATGGCGAGGGTGAAATGTGAAATGTTGTTTTTTTTTGTGGTTTTTGTTTGCCGCCCACTATTCCCTTTGCTGTACGCCGAGTTTGACAATGGTGCGACGTAACTGCAGCGTGGAGGTGTGTGAGTGACGTTGAAATGAACGTGCCATGAAGACGCATTGTTGTTGCATTGTACTGTACGTGTACGGCGACACGCACGATGATGTACCATTCGACTCTGATTTTTGATAGCCGTGTCTGACTGATTGCGTACGACGCACGCACACCGATGTCGTCATTCAAGATGCACGCGTGTCCAGTGCAGTACAGTAAGCGCGACGCTAGACGACGGCGGCGGCGGCGGCGGCCGTTTTTGGCGAATGTCTGTACACGTGTTTGTCTGTGTCCATCCGGTATGTATTTGTTTGTTTGAAAGTGTTTTGTGTGTCGGTGACGTGGTCCGATCCGTCGCCCCCCTGAGTAACTGTCGATCGGCGCGATAGACCGGCGTCACGCAACTGAACCGAAGTCGTGGGCACACCCGTCATACTGTTGTACACCGTCGCGCTGAGAACGGTAACGACAGGTTGACTTTGATCGGTCGAATGTCTGGGCAGAACGTGAGGAAGGAGGCAAGAGTGCAGGAGGAAAGGACAGAGGGGGGGGGGGGGCAAAAGAGAGAGGAAGGGAAAAAGGGGAGAAACGCATTCGTAGAGCAACGGAACGTTCCCGTGTCGGAGGCGTATTGGAGCCGCACTGAAATGCGTTTAACGGCGGCGCGGCTGCAAGTGTCTGCCGTGGTGAACGTTACCTTTGACGGCTGCATTGGCCTTTGCTTTTTGCTTTTGCTTTCGCTTTCGCTTTCCCGGTTGTACGTAACGTTTGTTGGTATGGTTGGTTCTGAGGAAGAGTGTGTGACAGTGCCGTGCCGTCCATGTTCGTGTGCCCTCCCATTGTGTGTATGCTATTGTCTGTGTACTTGAATGATGTATGTAGGTGTTAGTGGACGTGTTTTACCAGTGGGGGGAAATGGATCGTCGATAGTTGGCGTCACTCTGTCACGGTCGAGATGACGCACCCTCCGTACAGAAAGGTGTCGGGAAAGTGTGTGTGTGTGTGTGTGTGTGTGTGTGTGTGTGTGTGTGTGTGTGTGTGTGCGTGCGTGCGTCCGTGAATTGGCAGTGTTTGGAGGTGGGCGTGCCCTGCATGTGGCCCGGAAGGCTGTTCGTTTGGCGGTAGTGTTGTGTGGACAGGGGAGGGGCATGCGTAACGCTGCTGGCATGGCATTTCGGGAGATGGGAGGGGGCAAACGAGGAAACGAGGAGCGGCGGCCAAAGACGGGACGGGGAGGGGCGCGGTGTGGGTGGCTTGCGCCTGTGCTCGGCGTTGTGGTTTGTGCAAAAGAGGAGGAGAAAAACAATGAGTTGCCAGGGAGGGGAGCGGTGTTGTGTTGTGGTTGTCGTGGTGTAGCCGCAGACGCGGCTGTCAGTGAACGTGGCGAGACGGACGGATGCGCGGAGGGGCGGGGGCGGCGCATTTCGCCGGTGCCGTGCCGTGCCGTGCCATGCCATGCCTGAAAGCCGCGTGGTCGCTGTGTTGTTGGTGGCGTGGGGGCGAGGAGAGTACCGTACGGGTGTGCTTGTGCGCCGGAAATGGCACACTGCGCCTGCCCGTCTTGGAGGCTGATGGCTGTGGTGTGGAAATGGGGCGCGGTGATGTTGAAGCAGTTGAAGAACAGAAAAGAAACCAAGAAGAAAACGGAAGGCGTGATGCGGCGGTGGTGGTGAGAGCGGGAAAAACAAAACAAAACAAAAAAAAAGAAAGAAAAAAAAACAACAAGAAAAAAGAAGGAAAAACAACAAGAAACAAAAAAAGAAAACAAAAAGTCTATCAATATTAAAATGTAAATGGAAATGGAAATGGAAATGGACCCAGGTATAACCTCCCTGCACAAATAGCAGAGAGTCCGATGATAATAAAAATGTGCCAGAATGTTAACGTCCCTACAAAACAAACCCAACGATAATATTAATGAAAGAATGAACCGTATGTAACATTGCAACAGACATAATGGAACCTGATAAATTGTATAAGGGCAGCAGCGTTGACCTTTGGCCCTGTATTCAGAATAAAAAGAGCCAAAGATCGTTACCCCAATGAAAAAGACACTGAAACACGTATGTAACATAGCAGCGATGGCGAGACATTGTAGCATCTGTGACCAGAGAGTTTGCGCTGGACCGCGCGAGTGTTGCGAGCGGTTCTCAGTCAGTCAGTCAGTCAGTCAGTCAGTCAGTCAGTCGTTGCGAGTCTGTAGCTCTGTCTAGTTGAGGGCTGTACTCTGTCAGTAGTCGTCGCGTGCAGTACGCTAATAGTCGTCATGCAGAGCGGTCGGTCAGTAGTAGCAGCCGAGTGCGGTTGTGTGATGTAGGCGGTCGGCAACACTGGTCAAGATGGTGAAGGAGGTATACTGTTAATTAATATAATCATTAGATAATGAAAAATTATATTTATTGTAATTAATTCTCCAACAAGTTCCCCAAAAATAATTTTTATTTCAAAAGCATTTTTCAAAAATGTAATGTTTTATTGAACTAAAGAGTTCGTTGCACTTCCCATTTCATTCCACTTCTTTGAAGAAAAATTTCACTAAAATCACAAAAAAAGAGAATATTATTATTTGCAATGCAGTTCCTCCAAGCGCTGCGCAACAACAAGAGCAGAAATGTGACATCCATTTATTCTGAGGTAAGACTTTAATTCTGATTGTTTTGCACAGGGCCAAAGACCGATATTTCGGCTCAATTGAAGTTTCTTGTCACTGAACGGACTTTAAATGTTGTGAAGAATTTATATTTGAGTCGGATTGCGAATTTCACATTTTTGTTGCCATTTTCAATACCTCTCATTGTGGGCGAGGTTACAATTAGCGCAATGTCCATTAGCATCCGTAAATAACATTGTCCATTATTTTAAATTTTGCGGGGAGGTTACAACACACAAAAAAAAAAAAAAAAACAAAAAAGTTGCATTTATATCCGCTCCTCAATTGTAGATACCCCTTACACAGCTGTGTGCAATGAATGAGTGCTGGCTGGTAATTAATTGCACTCCTTGGAGGGAAATGCCATAGGAAGTAGTCTTTAAAAAGTGAATGTTTTTCGTTAAAAGACAAAAGTTGCTTTAGAAAAAAGTAATAGTGGGGCTTTTGTTGTTGAACAAAATAAGTACAATGAACATACGTTATCAGATTTGCGCAATGCAGCTTCACACTACCTTTTGATTATAACACAATATACTATACATCGTCCCGAACCGTGACCAGAGTCGCGAGACGAGCAGAGCACGCCGCCGACGCCCGCTCAGTACAACCGTCCACCCGCTACTACTGTCGACCGACTACTACCTCTCCCGACTCGCGCTACAATATATATAACAACTGTTCCTGGCGACCCGGTGCGTGCCACTACTGTCGTCTGGCGCGGTCCAAGCGCCGACTAGCAACGATAAATAACTCTCTGGTCAGACAGAGATGCTGTCATGCCTCGCCATCGCTCTGGTAACGAATACATACGTGTTGCAGCGTGCGTACCACCGGAACACGCAGTGGCGGAGCCAAAGACTGTGTTGTCGAGGTCGAGTGCGAGCGGGAAGAGAGGCAGCGTCGGCACGGAGATGCAAGCGAGCGAGACGCACGGGGGCTGCGGCGTGGCGCGTTTGCGGTCGGCGCCTTTGGTGGCAACGGCCGGGACAAGCAGCGGTGTATGGTGTGGTGCGGGGCGGACAGGGGCGGCGGTGGACGGGGAGGAGGCGGCGCGACGACGGCATGGGGGCGAAAACGGGACGGGGGACGGCGGATGTTGAGAGGCGTCACGCGCGGACAGGACACAGGACACAGACACAGAGACACACAGATTGGAAAGGGAGGGTGCGCGGTAGTAGTTGGGAATGTGCGTACCGTGCGGGATGGGAGTGGGCGAGGAACACGGTCGTGGCCCCTGTTTGTGGGTGCGTGTGATGACGTCGGTGTGTTGTGGGAAGGGAAGGTGCTGTGGCGGCGGCGCGTAATGGGCGTAGGCCGAAAAGAGAAAGGAACGTGGGCAGTGTGTTGGCAAGCGTCGGTTCGACTGCGACGTTGATGGGCAGGGCAAGGTTAATGGTGGTAGGAGTAGGCGTGTGGGCGCAAAAAATCTGCCGCTGCAGGCGGTGCCGTAACCGCCATGGGGCGGGAAGGAGAGAGGGCCAAAGAAAGAAAGAAAGAAGAAAACAAAATAAAAAAAAAAAAGGAGGGGGGGGGGGGCGAAAGGAAGGCAGGAAGGACAAGAGGCGAGGCGACGGCTTGCTTTGTGTATCGGTCGGTCTCTGGCTATGCTTCGTTTTCTGCAGCAGGGTCGGTGCGCGGCGTGGCTCGCGGCAGTGGGAACGCCTGGCGGCTGGACGGCCAGCAATGCGGTTGGATGGGCGGCCACAGCACCGCACCTGTGCCCGAGGAGGAGACGCTGGCGGCGGGCCCTGAGGTGAGGCCGGCTCGGCTCGGCTGGGGCTGTGGATGTGTAGGTGTGCGCCGCTGCTGCAACAACGAGTAAAACGCGAGAAGAAGGGATGGCGGTAGAGAGAAAAAAAAAAAAAAGGTCGTGTTGTGTTGATGCGCAGGCAGACGCGTACAGAGAGACGAGCCCGGTCTGCAGCAGGGTGTGGCCGTGCCGAGTGCAGAGCAGCGGCGGCTCGGTTCGGTTCGGTTCGGCCCGGCGGGCCGCGCTGTTGTCGCGGACGTGAGCGCCCCCTGGCGGGTGGCCGGAGGCGGCGCGGCGTGTTGGACGTGTGGCTGGTGGCAGTGCACAATTTGCGAGTGGCTGGCGGTGTGGCGTGGCGGTTGGCGCGTCGGGCGGCGGAGAGGGAGAGAGAGGAGAGGTATGTGTTGCGGGCGCCCTTTGCTGCGCTGCGTCGTTGCGTGTGCCGTACAGGGCGGGCGCTTGTCGACTGTGTGGGCGGTGTGGCGAATTGGCGTGAAACGGCTGCCGAGAGGTGTGTGGTAGCGAGCCGGTCGGTGTCAGTGCGAAGGGGAATGTGCGTGCGTTTGGCGGTTTCGGTGTGCTTTTTGCGGCGTGAGAGTGGGAATTAGTGGGGCCGGCTGTTGTGTTTGTTCCTTGTGTCTTGTGTCGTGTAGGTAGCTTGATGGCAACGTGGAAGGACGCCGGTTTCGTTTCGAGCCTTGCGTGTGGTTGTCGACGTTGACTGGTTGGCGTGTGCCGATGCACGTGCATGTGTGGGTCGCGAGTGCGTTTTTGGCTGGCTGTGTGTGTGTGTGTGTGTTTTGGGGGGGAAGGGGGAGGCGGTGGTGAAAGTGCAGTCGTTGCCACGGGCGTCGTCGGGTCGGGTGGGGCTGGGGCTGTGCGTCGTGGCGGAAAGGTGGTAGGTTGCGGGAAGCGAGCCCGTCGTTGACGGTGTCGCGTGAGTTGTGAATCGAGTGGGGCGCGGGGCGCGGGGCGCGGGACAGGAGCAGCGTGCCGCTGCGTCGTGGTCGTCAGCAGAGGCTGTGCGTGTGCTTGTCCTTTTTGTGGGCGGTTCGTGCGAGGCGTTTTTGTTTTGTGTTGCCCTAGTTGTTAGTTTATTTTGTTTGTGTTTGTTATTTTGAGACGACGACTGGTTGGTGGCGTGCGCGCGAAGTGGCGGTGTGCGCTTCCCGTGTCGTTTGTGTTGTTTTTTTTTTGTTTTTGTTTTTGTGTGTTTTTTTTTGCACTGGGCCCCGGGGGGTGGGTGGGTGCGTGCGTGTGTGTCGATTGCCGGCTGGCGAAAGGTGCGCCATCGGCGGGGTGGGTCGCCGGCACGAGTAGAGGCGGCGGCGTTGTTGCTGTTGTTGTGTGGTGTTTGTTTTGTTCGGCTGTGTCGGCGAGCTGTGTTGCGGTGCGTGTGAATGGTGGTGCAAAAGTGCTGGCGTTGGGGCTGCGACTGCGACGGCGGCGAGCCGCGGGCGCGCATGATAGTGATGTTGTGAACAGCGGCTGTGTACGGTAGTGGTGTTGTTGTAGCACGACGTGCATCCGGGCCGGCGCGGAAAGCGCAGTTGCGGGCGGTTGCCCTTCGGTGCCAGCCATGTCGCGTGAGCGGCGGGTTGCTGTGGTGTCGACACGTGGTGCTCTGGGTTGTTGTGTGGTGCCCTTTGGCCGGTGGGGGTGGTTCGCGTGCGTCTCGTTCGCGCTCGGTATCTGGTCGTGGTCGTGCTGCTCCCCCGTCTGTCGGCGGTTTTCGACGTCGTCTGTACGTTTTTGTCCGTTTGCGGCGGTGCCTGCCGACGTCGTCCCGTCGCGACCTTTCAACCGAAAGTGTGGCGCCCGAAGGTGAACGAACGTAACCCTGACCTCGGCGCTTTACGCTGAGCCGAGCGAACCGAACCGAACCTAACCTGTGGTGTGGTGAGGTGAGCTCAGCCTGTGAGCCCCAAACGTCTACGTAAGGTAAGCTGTCCGGCGGCTCACGCCTCACGTTTTGAACGCTTTTTTAACCTACGTTTGACGCTTCTTAACCTAGCACTGACCCCTTAACCTAACGTGTAACGTAACCTAACGTAACCTAACCTAACCTAACCTCTGACGCCTGACGTGTTTGAATGCTTAACCTAAGTTTGACGCTTAACCTAACCCAAGTCCCCTTAACCTAACCCACGTCCACCTAACCTAACCGAACCTAACCTAGACGTGTAAACGTAATGTGTAACGCGCAACGTGTAAGGTCGGCTGTCGTGTGTGCTGACGGCAGATTGGGTTGGTCTGTAGATTCGGATTGCGGTTTGCCTCGGTCGAGGGGTTGGGTCGGAAGCGGCGAGGGGCGGCGGCGCCTGTTGCGCAGGCGGCGTCCGTTTGCGGCGGGCAATTGTTGAGAAACGGCTGTGAATGTTGGCGGGCGAGAGGAGGAGGACGGCGCGCGATGTGGCCCGACGGCTGCGGGCCGATCGGGAAACGGCGGGAGGGCGACGGAAGGCGATGGGGCGGCGGAGGCGCGTTTGCACGGCCGTCATCGCCGCACGCCTCGGCTTGTGTGGCTGTGGCGCCGGCCGCGCTGGCCGGGCTGCCGCGGCGACGGTGTGGGAGTTTTGCCGAAGGTTTGGCCATTGTGGCGGGTCGTCGGCTGGGGCTGTGGGGGCGGCATTTGGGCGGGGGCGGCGATTCTCGGCGGGCCGACCCAGGCTGTAGCGCGCGGTAGCTGCAGTTTGGCCGTGGTTTGCGGCGCTGCCGTGGCGACTGGTTGGCGACTGTGGTGTGGCTGTGTGTAGCCCCATCCTCGGTGGTTTGAAAGGCGCGGGCGGTTGTGGCGCAGCTTTGGGGCTGCTCCGCACAGGCTGTCGGACGTTGGGCGGTAGCAAGCGCGGGAGGCGCGGCGCGGCGGCGCGCAGAGTGGCGGCCGCTCTCTCGGCCGTCCGCGCCCGCCCGCGACACTGGCTGGGCCCTTGTGATTCTCTGCTCTGCTCTGCCGTGCTGTGCTGTGCTTGCGTGCCTGCCGTCCCGCTCGCTCTCGCTCTCGCTCTCGCTGTGTGTTACGCGCGTCGTCGAAATGGCAGATCAGGCGGCTACGAACGAGACTGCTGCGGCACCCGCCGCCACCGGCACTACGAAGAAGGCCAAGTCTGCGTCGTCTGCGAAGAAGCCGCGCGCCAAGCCTGCGCACCCGCGCACCTCTGAGATGGTGACGGCCGCCATCAAGAGTCTGAAGGAGCGCGGCGGGTCGTCGCTGCAGGCGATCAAGAAGTACATAGCCGCGCACTACAAGCTGGACGCGGAGAAGCTGGCGCCGTTTATCAAGAAGTACCTCAAGTCGGCCGTCGTGGCGGGCGAGCTGGTGCAGACGAAGGGGAAGGGCGCGTCCGGCTCGTTCAAGCTTGCCGGCGCCGGCGGCGGGGGGGCGGCCGAGGGCGGCAAGGCTCGTGCTGGCGGTGCCAAGAAGAAGCGCGCCGCTCCGGCCAGCAAGGAGAAGAAGGGCGCCCGTGCGGCCGGCGCAAAGAAGGCTGGTGGCGTGAAGGCGGCGACCGGTCGGAAGGCGGGCGCCGCCAAGAAGGCGTCTGCGGCGTCGGCCGCTCCCGCGGGTGCGAAGAAGGCGGCTGCGGCCAAGCCGGCCAAGGCCAAGTCGCCGTCGAAGGCGAAGAAGGCCGCCAAGGTTCCGACGAAGAAGCCGAAGGCGCCGCGCCCGAAGAAGGCGACGACGCCGTCTAAGGCGAAGGCTTCGCCCAAGAAGAAGAAGTAGAGTAGAGTAGAGGAGAAAGAGATGGGAAAGGAAGGGTTTGGCGCTTGACCCCGTCGTCCCCACCCCCCGTCGTCGTCTAGTGGCGCGCAAGAGACGCGCGGCCCAAAACGGCCCTTCTCAGGGCCATCAAAGCACGTCGGGGAAGGTTTTGATTGTCGTGTTGCGTTTGGTGTGGGTGTCTGTCTGTATGCCCGTGGGGATGCTGTTTGCGTGCCGTGGTGGTTTGATTGCGGGGGTCGGTGGCGGGTGTGGGCGGCGGTAGCGGTAAGCGGTGTTGTTGTTGTCGTGGTTGATTGTCGCCGTGTTTGTGGCGGCGGCCGACGGTTGGTTTTCTGTCACGTTGTTTTGTTTGAATACGTTGGTTGGCTTGCCTGCGTTCGTTCTTCTCGGATGTGTGTCTTGTCTAGTCGTGTCTGGTCTTTGTTTTGTTTCTTTGTGTGTGTTATGTTTTGCAACGGGGGGCACGTTGAGATGTGGAAGGAGTCGGCGGGGATTTCGGTGGCGTGTAGAGCGAGCGAGCGCGCCTGCCTGGCCGTTGGCCGTCGGAGTGGAGTGCGGGTTTTTTTTGTTTTCGAAACGAAAGCGGCGGCCGGCCAGCCACCCGTGCGGTGTGACGTCGGCCGTTGGGTATTGTGCGCTTTGAGCGCCGGGGAGGGATGATGTGTGATTGTTGCGCGCTGCTAGCAGGCAGGCAGAGTGAGCGGGTGTGTGTGGCGGACGGACGGGAAGTGGTGGTTTTTGTTTTTGGGTTGCGGGGCGAGAGGCAGGCGACCGACAAAGTTTGCTCGCGACGGAGAGATGTTAGTGGCCCTGAAAAGGGCCGTTTTTGTTTGTGCGGTGCGGTGCCGCGGCGCGGTTTAGGCGCGCTCGCCGCGGATGCGGCGCGCGAGCTGGATGTCCTTGGGCATGATGGTGACGCGCTTGGCGTGGATTGCGCACAGGTTGGTGTCTTCGAAGAGGCCGACGAGGTAGGCCTCGCTGGCCTCCTGCAGGGCCATGACTGCGGAGCTCTGGAAGCGCAGGTCGGTCTTGAAGTCCTGGGCGATCTCGCGCACTAGGCGCTGGAATGGCAGCTTGCGGATGAGCAGCTCTGTGCTCTTCTGGTAGCGCCTGATTTCTCGCAGGGCGACGGTGCCCGGCCTGTAGCGGTGGGGCTTCTTGACGCCTCCGGTGGCGGGCGCGCTCTTCCTCGCCGCCTTGGTGGCGAGCTGTTTGCGCGGCGCCTTTCCGCCGGTGGACTTGCGGGCCGTTTGCTTTGTGCGGGCCATGGCGGTAGCGTTGGCGGTAGCGGAGCGGCGTGCGTGGAGGTTAGGTGCGGCGCGGCGTCCGGTGCTGCCTTGACAACGGGCCCGCGCGCCTCCGTGCTGCGCTTATATGCCCTCGGTTGCGCGTGGTGGGGGGAGGGCGGGCCAGAGTCTATATAGGGGGGCGGCGGGCGCGCTGGGCGCAGACCGTAGCCGACTCGCCAGCCGCTGCAGCTGCTGTTTGTGCACGTTTTGCTTTGCCCGAGGAAGGAAGGATGACAGGCCGCGGCAAGGGAGGAAAGGGGCTCGGCAAGGGTGGCGCCAAGCGGCACCGCAAGGTGTTGCGCGACAACATCCAGGGCATCACGAAGCCCGCCATCCGCCGCCTGGCTCGCAGGGGCGGCGTGAAGCGCATCTCTGGTCTGATCTACGAGGAGACCCGCGGGGTGCTGAAGGTGTTCCTGGAGAACGTGATCCGCGACGCGGTGACGTACACTGAGCACGCCAAGCGCAAGACTGTGACGGCCATGGACGTGGTGTACGCCCTGAAGAGGCAGGGGCGCACCCTGTACGGTTTCGGCGGTTAGGCTGCGTCGCAGCGGGCGCTGGCCTTCCCGCGGCCGTGCTTGTGGGTGGGAGAGACTAGAAAACGGCCCTTTTCAGGGCCACCACACTGTTCGGAAGTTGAAAAGTGCGAAAGAGTCTGTGTTGTTGTTGTTGTTGTTGCTGCGTGTGTGTGCGCTGTGTTGTTCGTTTGTTTGTTTGTTTGTTTGTTTGTTTGTTTCTTTCTTTCTTTCCGTTTGAGCGACGTGATGTGGCTGGGAGGGGAGAAGGAAAGGAAACGTGTCATGTGGCTGGCTGTGTGTGGAGCTGCTTCGTTTGTGTTTGTTATTGTGTGTCTTTGTATCGATCGCGACGGAGATGGCGGGCTGTGTGTTGTTGTGCGAGAGAGGCGGTAATTATTTGCTTGCGTGGTTTGGCTCTGTGTGTTTGCGGCGGCGTTGGGGTTTCCGAGGCAAGGCGTGTGGGCATAGGCGGCCGGATCAGCTGTTTCGTTCGTGTCGACGGCCGTTGCGCGCGGGAGTGGAGGGCGGTGTGTCGACACGCCTCCCTTTAACAATGGTCATTATTGCTGCCGTTGTCGTTTGGAAGGCGACTCTGCGACCGTGCAAAATGTGTGTGTGTGTGTGTGTGTGTGTGTGTGTGTGTGTGTGTGTGTGTGCGGGCTGTGTGGACGACAAGATGGCGGACGTGCGCCGGCGGCGGCTGTGCTGTGAAAGTGCAAAGTTGAAACAAAACAAGGTGCGGCGAGGACGACTGAAATTTTGCTTTGGACGTAGGTTTGTGTGGTGGCCCTGAAAAGGGCCGATTGTTGTGGGCCGGGCCGAGCCGAGCCGGCAAAGCGCGTTGCGTGCAGGGGAGCACGCGGCGCTGCGATTGCCTGGCCTCCTTTAGGCCTTCTTCTCGGTCTTCTTTGGCAGCAGGACGGCCTGGATGTTGGGTAGGACACCACCCTGTGCGATGGTGACGCCCGACAGGAGCTTGTTGAGCTCCTCGTCGTTGCGGATGGCAAGCTGCAGGTGGCGCGGGATGATGCGCGTCTTCTTGTTGTCGCGGGCCGCGTTTCCGGCCAGCTCGAGCACCTCAGCCGCGAGGTACTCCATGACGGCGGCGAGGTAGACGGGCGCCCCGGCGCCGACGCGCTCTGCGTAGTTTCCCTTGCGCAGGAGGCGGTGGATTCTGCCGACCGGGAACTGGAGCCCAGCCCTGCTTGAGCGGGACTTTGACTTGCCCTTGACTTTGCCTCCCTTTCCGCGTCCGGACATGGCGATGGGCTAGCGACGGTGCACACGAGAAGGAAACGAAAACGACCGGTGCGAGCGGCAGCGAGTCGAGCAGCGGAGTGCGTGCCGGCGCAGCCGGGGTGGGGGTGCTTTATGGGCTCGGGTGCGGCGGCCGGTTGCGCGCGCGCCCCATTGGTCGGCGGCCGCAACAGGGCGAGCTGGTAAAGGTGCGGCGGCGGCTGGCGGCGGGTGCCACTGTGTGGGGAGACGCTGACTAGAGCGGAGCGCTTGCTACTGGTGTTGCTGCTGCCGCCGTACGTTGGTTCGAGATGCCGCCCAAGACTAGCGGGAAGGCCGCCAAGAAGGCTGGCAAGGCGCAGAAGAACATTTCGAAGGGCGACAAGAAGAAGAAGCGCAAGAGGAAGGAGAGCTATGCCATCTACATCTACAAGGTGCTGAAGCAGGTGCACCCTGACACGGGCATCTCGTCGAAGGCGATGAGCATCATGAACAGCTTCGTGAACGACATTTTCGAGCGCATTGCGGCCGAGGCTTCTCGCCTGGCGCACTACAACAAGCGCTCGACCATCACGTCCCGCGAGATCCAGACCGCTGTGCGGCTGTTGCTGCCTGGCGAGCTGGCCAAGCACGCCGTGAGCGAGGGCACGAAGGCGGTGACCAAGTACACGAGCTCCAAGTAAGGAGGTGGCTCTGGAACGGAAGGAAGGATGGAGAGAGAATGCTCCTCCGTTGCGAGAGCGGCAAAACGGCCCTTTTCAGGGCCACCAACTTGCCTTTTGCGGGAAGGGCGGAATTGTTGTTGTTGTTTGTGTGGACGGCTGTGATGTATGTGTGCATTTTGATTGTGGGTGGGGGGGCGCGTCAAAGCGTGTTGCGCGGGGTACGGCCACGAGGTTGGTCGCCGTGGCGTGGAATGGTGGCACGCCTCGTTGGCGTGGTTTTTGACCCATTTGGTGTTGTTGGTGTGTGTGTTACCTGTCTGCGAGGGGGGACAGTGCGATCGCCGACTTTTGTGTCACCGTAACGACGGCCGTTTGCGGGTTTGTTTTTTGCACATCATACATGGCGAGGGTGAAATGTGAAATGTTGTTTTTTTTTGTGGTTTTTGTTTGCCGCCCACTATTCCCTTTGCTGTACGCCGAGTTTGACAATGGTGCGACGTAACTGCAGCGTGGAGGTGTGTGAGTGACGTTGAAATGAACGTGCCATGAAGACGCATTGTTGTTGCATTGTACTGTACGTGTACGGCGACACGCACGATGATGTACCATTCGACTCTGATTTTTGATAGCCGTGTCTGACTGATTGCGTACGACGCACGCACACCGATGTCGTCATTCAAGATGCACGCGTGTCCAGTGCAGTACAGTAAGCGCGACGCTAGACGACGGCGGCGGCGGCGGCGGCCGTTTTTGGCGAATGTCTGTACACGTGTTTGTCTGTGTCCATCCGGTATGTATTTGTTTGTTTGAAAGTGTTTTGTGTGTCGGTGACGTGGTCCGATCCGTCGCCCCCCTGAGTAACTGTCGATCGGCGCGATAGACCGGCGTCACGCAACTGAACCGAAGTCGTGGGCACACCCGTCATACTGTTGTACACCGTCGCGCTGAGAACGGTAACGACAGGTTGACTTTGATCGGTCGAATGTCTGGGCAGAACGTGAGGAAGGAGGCAAGAGTGCAGGAGGAAAGGACAGAGGGGGGGGGGGCAAAAGAGAGAGGAAGGGAAAAAGGGGAGAAACGCATTCGTAGAGCAACGGAACGTTCCCGTGTCGGAGGCGTATTGGAGCCGCACTGAAATGCGTTTAACGGCGGCGCGGCTGCAAGTGTCTGCCGTGGTGAACGTTACCTTTGACGGCTGCATTGGCCTTTGCTTTTTGCTTTTGCTTTCGCTTTCGCTTTCCCGGTTGTACGTAACGTTTGTTGGTATGGTTGGTTCTGAGGAAGAGTGTGTGACAGTGCCGTGCCGTCCATGTTCGTGTGCCCTCCCATTGTGTGTATGCTATTGTCTGTGTACTTGAATGATGTATGTAGGTGTTAGTGGACGTGTTTTACCAGTGGGGGGAAATGGATCGTCGATAGTTGGCGTCACTCTGTCACGGTCGAGATGACGCACCCTCCGTACAGAAAGGTGTCGGGAAAGTGTGTGTGTGTGTGTGTGTGTGTGTGTGTGTGTGTGTGTGTGTGTGTGTGTGTGCGTGCGTGCGTCCGTGAATTGGCAGTGTTTGGAGGTGGGCGTGCCCTGCATGTGGCCCGGAAGGCTGTTCGTTTGGCGGTAGTGTTGTGTGGACAGGGGAGGGGCATGCGTAACGCTGCTGGCATGGCATTTCGGGAGATGGGAGGGGGCAAACGAGGAAACGAGGAGCGGCGGCCAAAGACGGGACGGGGAGGGGCGCGGTGTGGGTGGCTTGCGCCTGTGCTCGGCGTTGTGGTTTGTGCAAAAGAGGAGGAGAAAAACAATGAGTTGCCAGGGAGGGGAGCGGTGTTGTGTTGTGGTTGTCGTGGTGTAGCCGCAGACGCGGCTGTCAGTGAACGTGGCGAGACGGACGGATGCGCGGAGGGGCGGGGGCGGCGCATTTCGCCGGTGCCGTGCCGTGCCGTGCCATGCCATGCCTGAAAGCCGCGTGGTCGCTGTGTTGTTGGTGGCGTGGGGGCGAGGAGAGTACCGTACGGGTGTGCTTGTGCGCCGGAAATGGCACACTGCGCCTGCCCGTCTTGGAGGCTGATGGCTGTGGTGTGGAAATGGGGCGCGGTGATGTTGAAGCAGTTGAAGAACAGAAAAGAAACCAAGAAGAAAACGGAAGGCGTGATGCGGCGGTGGTGGTGAGAGCGGGAAAAACAAAACAAAACAAAAAAAAAGAAAGAAAAAAAAACAACAAGAAAAAAGAAGGAAAAACAACAAGAAACAAAAAAAGAAAACAAAAAGTCTATCAATATTAAAATGTAAATGGAAATGGAAATGGAAATGGACCCAGGTATAACCTCCCTGCACAAATAGCAGAGAGTCCGATGATAATAAAAATGTGCCAGAATGTTAACGTCCCTACAAAACAAACCCAACGATAATATTAATGAAAGAATGAACCGTATGTAACATTGCAACAGACATAATGGAACCTGATAAATTGTATAAGGGCAGCAGCGTTGACCTTTGGCCCTGTATTCAGAATAAAAAGAGCCAAAGATCGTTACCCCAATGAAAAAGACACTGAAACACGTATGTAACATAGCAGCGATGGCGAGACATTGTAGCATCTGTGACCAGAGAGTTTGCGCTGGACCGCGCGAGTGTTGCGAGCGGTTCTCAGTCAGTCAGTCAGTCAGTCAGTCAGTCAGTCAGTCGTTGCGAGTCTGTAGCTCTGTCTAGTTGAGGGCTGTACTCTGTCAGTAGTCGTCGCGTGCAGTACGCTAATAGTCGTCATGCAGAGCGGTCGGTCAGTAGTAGCAGCCGAGTGCGGTTGTGTGATGTAGGCGGTCGGCAACACTGGTCAAGATGGTGAAGGAGGTATACTGTTAATTAATATAATCATTAGATAATGAAAAATTATATTTATTGTAATTAATTCTCCAACAAGTTCCCCAAAAATAATTTTTATTTCAAAAGCATTTTTCAAAAATGTAATGTTTTATTGAACTAAAGAGTTCGTTGCACTTCCCATTTCATTCCACTTCTTTGAAGAAAAATTTCACTAAAATCACAAAAAAAGAGAATATTATTATTTGCAATGCAGTTCCTCCAAGCGCTGCGCAACAACAAGAGCAGAAATGTGACATCCATTTATTCTGAGGTAAGACTTTAATTCTGATTGTTTTGCACAGGGCCAAAGACCGATATTTCGGCTCAATTGAAGTTTCTTGTCACTGAACGGACTTTAAATGTTGTGAAGAATTTATATTTGAGTCGGATTGCGAATTTCACATTTTTGTTGCCATTTTCAATACCTCTCATTGTGGGCGAGGTTACAATTAGCGCAATGTCCATTAGCATCCGTAAATAACATTGTCCATTATTTTAAATTTTGCGGGGAGGTTACAACACACAAAAAAAAAAAAAAAAACAAAAAAGTTGCATTTATATCCGCTCCTCAATTGTAGATACCCCTTACACAGCTGTGTGCAATGAATGAGTGCTGGCTGGTAATTAATTGCACTCCTTGGAGGGAAATGCCATAGGAAGTAGTCTTTAAAAAGTGAATGTTTTTCGTTAAAAGACAAAAGTTGCTTTAGAAAAAAGTAATAGTGGGGCTTTTGTTGTTGAACAAAATAAGTACAATGAACATACGTTATCAGATTTGCGCAATGCAGCTTCACACTACCTTTTGATTATAACACAATATACTATACATCGTCCCGAACCGTGACCAGAGTCGCGAGACGAGCAGAGCACGCCGCCGACGCCCGCTCAGTACAACCGTCCACCCGCTACTACTGTCGACCGACTACTACCTCTCCCGACTCGCGCTACAATATATATAACAACTGTTCCTGGCGACCCGGTGCGTGCCACTACTGTCGTCTGGCGCGGTCCAAGCGCCGACTAGCAACGATAAATAACTCTCTGGTCAGACAGAGATGCTGTCATGCCTCGCCATCGCTCTGGTAACGAATACATACGTGTTGCAGCGTGCGTACCACCGGAACACGCAGTGGCGGAGCCAAAGACTGTGTTGTCGAGGTCGAGTGCGAGCGGGAAGAGAGGCAGCGTCGGCACGGAGATGCAAGCGAGCGAGACGCACGGGGGCTGCGGCGTGGCGCGTTTGCGGTCGGCGCCTTTGGTGGCAACGGCCGGGACAAGCAGCGGTGTATGGTGTGGTGCGGGGCGGACAGGGGCGGCGGTGGACGGGGAGGAGGCGGCGCGACGACGGCATGGGGGCGAAAACGGGACGGGGGACGGCGGATGTTGAGAGGCGTCACGCGCGGACAGGACACAGGACACAGACACAGAGACACACAGATTGGAAAGGGAGGGTGCGCGGTAGTAGTTGGGAATGTGCGTACCGTGCGGGATGGGAGTGGGCGAGGAACACGGTCGTGGCCCCTGTTTGTGGGTGCGTGTGATGACGTCGGTGTGTTGTGGGAAGGGAAGGTGCTGTGGCGGCGGCGCGTAATGGGCGTAGGCCGAAAAGAGAAAGGAACGTGGGCAGTGTGTTGGCAAGCGTCGGTTCGACTGCGACGTTGATGGGCAGGGCAAGGTTAATGGTGGTAGGAGTAGGCGTGTGGGCGCAAAAAATCTGCCGCTGCAGGCGGTGCCGTAACCGCCATGGGGCGGGAAGGAGAGAGGGCCAAAGAAAGAAAGAAAGAAGAAAACAAAATAAAAAAAAAAAAGGAGGGGGGGGGGGGGCGAAAGGAAGGCAGGAAGGACAAGAGGCGAGGCGACGGCTTGCTTTGTGTATCGGTCGGTCTCTGGCTATGCTTCGTTTTCTGCAGCAGGGTCGGTGCGCGGCGTGGCTCGCGGCAGTGGGAACGCCTGGCGGCTGGACGGCCAGCAATGCGGTTGGATGGGCGGCCACAGCACCGCACCTGTGCCCGAGGAGGAGACGCTGGCGGCGGGCCCTGAGGTGAGGCCGGCTCGGCTCGGCTGGGGCTGTGGATGTGTAGGTGTGCGCCGCTGCTGCAACAACGAGTAAAACGCGAGAAGAAGGGATGGCGGTAGAGAGAAAAAAAAAAAAAAGGTCGTGTTGTGTTGATGCGCAGGCAGACGCGTACAGAGAGACGAGCCCGGTCTGCAGCAGGGTGTGGCCGTGCCGAGTGCAGAGCAGCGGCGGCTCGGTTCGGTTCGGTTCGGCCCGGCGGGCCGCGCTGTTGTCGCGGACGTGAGCGCCCCCTGGCGGGTGGCCGGAGGCGGCGCGGCGTGTTGGACGTGTGGCTGGTGGCAGTGCACAATTTGCGAGTGGCTGGCGGTGTGGCGTGGCGGTTGGCGCGTCGGGCGGCGGAGAGGGAGAGAGAGGAGAGGTATGTGTTGCGGGCGCCCTTTGCTGCGCTGCGTCGTTGCGTGTGCCGTACAGGGCGGGCGCTTGTCGACTGTGTGGGCGGTGTGGCGAATTGGCGT
>NW_025729268.1:0-43419 GCF_021461385.2 Schistocerca piceifrons
GTGTGGGTCGCGAGTGCGTTTTTGGCTGGCTGTGTGTGTGTGTGTGTTTTGGGGGGGAAGGGGGAGGCGGTGGTGAAAGTGCAGTCGTTGCCACGGGCGTCGTCGGGTCGGGTGGGGCTGGGGCTGTGCGTCGTGGCGGAAAGGTGGTAGGTTGCGGGAAGCGAGCCCGTCGTTGACGGTGTCGCGTGAGTTGTGAATCGAGTGGGGCGCGGGGCGCGGGGCGCGGGACAGGAGCAGCGTGCCGCTGCGTCGTGGTCGTCAGCAGAGGCTGTGCGTGTGCTTGTCCTTTTTGTGGGCGGTTCGTGCGAGGCGTTTTTGTTTTGTGTTGCCCTAGTTGTTAGTTTATTTTGTTTGTGTTTGTTATTTTGAGACGACGACTGGTTGGTGGCGTGCGCGCGAAGTGGCGGTGTGCGCTTCCCGTGTCGTTTGTGTTGTTTTTTTTTTGTTTTTGTTTTTGTGTGTTTTTTTTTGCACTGGGCCCCGGGGGGTGGGTGGGTGCGTGCGTGTGTGTCGATTGCCGGCTGGCGAAAGGTGCGCCATCGGCGGGGTGGGTCGCCGGCACGAGTAGAGGCGGCGGCGTTGTTGCTGTTGTTGTGTGGTGTTTGTTTTGTTCGGCTGTGTCGGCGAGCTGTGTTGCGGTGCGTGTGAATGGTGGTGCAAAAGTGCTGGCGTTGGGGCTGCGACTGCGACGGCGGCGAGCCGCGGGCGCGCATGATAGTGATGTTGTGAACAGCGGCTGTGTACGGTAGTGGTGTTGTTGTAGCACGACGTGCATCCGGGCCGGCGCGGAAAGCGCAGTTGCGGGCGGTTGCCCTTCGGTGCCAGCCATGTCGCGTGAGCGGCGGGTTGCTGTGGTGTCGACACGTGGTGCTCTGGGTTGTTGTGTGGTGCCCTTTGGCCGGTGGGGGTGGTTCGCGTGCGTCTCGTTCGCGCTCGGTATCTGGTCGTGGTCGTGCTGCTCCCCCGTCTGTCGGCGGTTTTCGACGTCGTCTGTACGTTTTTGTCCGTTTGCGGCGGTGCCTGCCGACGTCGTCCCGTCGCGACCTTTCAACCGAAAGTGTGGCGCCCGAAGGTGAACGAACGTAACCCTGACCTCGGCGCTTTACGCTGAGCCGAGCGAACCGAACCGAACCTAACCTGTGGTGTGGTGAGGTGAGCTCAGCCTGTGAGCCCCAAACGTCTACGTAAGGTAAGCTGTCCGGCGGCTCACGCCTCACGTTTTGAACGCTTTTTTAACCTACGTTTGACGCTTCTTAACCTAGCACTGACCCCTTAACCTAACGTGTAACGTAACCTAACGTAACCTAACCTAACCTAACCTCTGACGCCTGACGTGTTTGAATGCTTAACCTAAGTTTGACGCTTAACCTAACCCAAGTCCCCTTAACCTAACCCACGTCCACCTAACCTAACCGAACCTAACCTAGACGTGTAAACGTAATGTGTAACGCGCAACGTGTAAGGTCGGCTGTCGTGTGTGCTGACGGCAGATTGGGTTGGTCTGTAGATTCGGATTGCGGTTTGCCTCGGTCGAGGGGTTGGGTCGGAAGCGGCGAGGGGCGGCGGCGCCTGTTGCGCAGGCGGCGTCCGTTTGCGGCGGGCAATTGTTGAGAAACGGCTGTGAATGTTGGCGGGCGAGAGGAGGAGGACGGCGCGCGATGTGGCCCGACGGCTGCGGGCCGATCGGGAAACGGCGGGAGGGCGACGGAAGGCGATGGGGCGGCGGAGGCGCGTTTGCACGGCCGTCATCGCCGCACGCCTCGGCTTGTGTGGCTGTGGCGCCGGCCGCGCTGGCCGGGCTGCCGCGGCGACGGTGTGGGAGTTTTGCCGAAGGTTTGGCCATTGTGGCGGGTCGTCGGCTGGGGCTGTGGGGGCGGCATTTGGGCGGGGGCGGCGATTCTCGGCGGGCCGACCCAGGCTGTAGCGCGCGGTAGCTGCAGTTTGGCCGTGGTTTGCGGCGCTGCCGTGGCGACTGGTTGGCGACTGTGGTGTGGCTGTGTGTAGCCCCATCCTCGGTGGTTTGAAAGGCGCGGGCGGTTGTGGCGCAGCTTTGGGGCTGCTCCGCACAGGCTGTCGGACGTTGGGCGGTAGCAAGCGCGGGAGGCGCGGCGCGGCGGCGCGCAGAGTGGCGGCCGCTCTCTCGGCCGTCCGCGCCCGCCCGCGACACTGGCTGGGCCCTTGTGATTCTCTGCTCTGCTCTGCCGTGCTGTGCTGTGCTTGCGTGCCTGCCGTCCCGCTCGCTCTCGCTCTCGCTCTCGCTGTGTGTTACGCGCGTCGTCGAAATGGCAGATCAGGCGGCTACGAACGAGACTGCTGCGGCACCCGCCGCCACCGGCACTACGAAGAAGGCCAAGTCTGCGTCGTCTGCGAAGAAGCCGCGCGCCAAGCCTGCGCACCCGCGCACCTCTGAGATGGTGACGGCCGCCATCAAGAGTCTGAAGGAGCGCGGCGGGTCGTCGCTGCAGGCGATCAAGAAGTACATAGCCGCGCACTACAAGCTGGACGCGGAGAAGCTGGCGCCGTTTATCAAGAAGTACCTCAAGTCGGCCGTCGTGGCGGGCGAGCTGGTGCAGACGAAGGGGAAGGGCGCGTCCGGCTCGTTCAAGCTTGCCGGCGCCGGCGGCGGGGGGGCGGCCGAGGGCGGCAAGGCTCGTGCTGGCGGTGCCAAGAAGAAGCGCGCCGCTCCGGCCAGCAAGGAGAAGAAGGGCGCCCGTGCGGCCGGCGCAAAGAAGGCTGGTGGCGTGAAGGCGGCGACCGGTCGGAAGGCGGGCGCCGCCAAGCAGGCGTCTGCGGCGTCGGCCGCTCCCGCGGGTGCGAAGAAGGCGGCTGCGGCCAAGCCGGCCAAGGCCAAGTCGCCGTCGAAGGCGAAGAAGGCCGCCAAGGTTCCGACGAAGAAGCCGAAGGCGCCGCGCCCGAAGAAGGCGACGACGCCGTCTAAGGCGAAGGCTTCGCCCAAGAAGAAGAAGTAGAGTAGAGTAGAGGAGAAAGAGATGGGAAAGGAAGGGTTTGGCGCTTGACCCCGTCGTCCCCACCCCCCGTCGTCGTCTAGTGGCGCGCAAGAGACGCGCGGCCCAAAACGGCCCTTCTCAGGGCCATCAAAGCACGTCGGGGAAGGTTTTGATTGTCGTGTTGCGTTTGGTGTGGGTGTCTGTCTGTATGCCCGTGGGGATGCTGTTTGCGTGCCGTGGTGGTTTGATTGCGGGGGTCGGTGGCGGGTGTGGGCGGCGGTAGCGGTAAGCGGTGTTGTTGTTGTCGTGGTTGATTGTCGCCGTGTTTGTGGCGGCGGCCGACGGTTGGTTTTCTGTCACGTTGTTTTGTTTGAATACGTTGGTTGGCTTGCCTGCGTTCGTTCTTCTCGGATGTGTGTCTTGTCTAGTCGTGTCTGGTCTTTGTTTTGTTTCTTTGTGTGTGTTATGTTTTGCAACGGGGGGCACGTTGAGATGTGGAAGGAGTCGGCGGGGATTTCGGTGGCGTGTAGAGCGAGCGAGCGCGCCTGCCTGGCCGTTGGCCGTCGGAGTGGAGTGCGGGTTTTTTTTGTTTTCGAAACGAAAGCGGCGGCCGGCCAGCCACCCGTGCGGTGTGACGTCGGCCGTTGGGTATTGTGCGCTTTGAGCGCCGGGGAGGGATGATGTGTGATTGTTGCGCGCTGCTAGCAGGCAGGCAGAGTGAGCGGGTGTGTGTGGCGGACGGACGGGAAGTGGTGGTTTTTGTTTTTGGGTTGCGGGGCGAGAGGCAGGCGACCGACAAAGTTTGCTCGCGACGGAGAGATGTTAGTGGCCCTGAAAAGGGCCGTTTTTGTTTGTGCGGTGCGGTGCCGCGGCGCGGTTTAGGCGCGCTCGCCGCGGATGCGGCGCGCGAGCTGGATGTCCTTGGGCATGATGGTGACGCGCTTGGCGTGGATTGCGCACAGGTTGGTGTCTTCGAAGAGGCCGACGAGGTAGGCCTCGCTGGCCTCCTGCAGGGCCATGACTGCGGAGCTCTGGAAGCGCAGGTCGGTCTTGAAGTCCTGGGCGATCTCGCGCACTAGGCGCTGGAATGGCAGCTTGCGGATGAGCAGCTCTGTGCTCTTCTGGTAGCGCCTGATTTCTCGCAGGGCGACGGTGCCCGGCCTGTAGCGGTGGGGCTTCTTGACGCCTCCGGTGGCGGGCGCGCTCTTCCTCGCCGCCTTGGTGGCGAGCTGTTTGCGCGGCGCCTTTCCGCCGGTGGACTTGCGGGCCGTTTGCTTTGTGCGGGCCATGGCGGTAGCGTTGGCGGTAGCGGAGCGGCGTGCGTGGAGGTTAGGTGCGGCGCGGCGTCCGGTGCTGCCTTGACAACGGGCCCGCGCGCCTCCGTGCTGCGCTTATATGCCCTCGGTTGCGCGTGGTGGGGGGAGGGCGGGCCAGAGTCTATATAGGGGGGCGGCGGGCGCGCTGGGCGCAGACCGTAGCCGACTCGCCAGCCGCTGCAGCTGCTGTTTGTGCACGTTTTGCTTTGCCCGAGGAAGGAAGGATGACAGGCCGCGGCAAGGGAGGAAAGGGGCTCGGCAAGGGTGGCGCCAAGCGGCACCGCAAGGTGTTGCGCGACAACATCCAGGGCATCACGAAGCCCGCCATCCGCCGCCTGGCTCGCAGGGGCGGCGTGAAGCGCATCTCTGGTCTGATCTACGAGGAGACCCGCGGGGTGCTGAAGGTGTTCCTGGAGAACGTGATCCGCGACGCGGTGACGTACACTGAGCACGCCAAGCGCAAGACTGTGACGGCCATGGACGTGGTGTACGCCCTGAAGAGGCAGGGGCGCACCCTGTACGGTTTCGGCGGTTAGGCTGCGTCGCAGCGGGCGCTGGCCTTCCCGCGGCCGTGCTTGTGGGTGGGAGAGACTAGAAAACGGCCCTTTTCAGGGCCACCACACTGTTCGGAAGTTGAAAAGTGCGAAAGAGTCTGTGTTGTTGTTGTTGTTGTTGCTGCGTGTGTGTGCGCTGTGTTGTTCGTTTGTTTGTTTGTTTGTTTGTTTGTTTGTTTCTTTCTTTCTTTCCGTTTGAGCGACGTGATGTGGCTGGGAGGGGAGAAGGAAAGGAAACGTGTCATGTGGCTGGCTGTGTGTGGAGCTGCTTCGTTTGTGTTTGTTATTGTGTGTCTTTGTATCGATCGCGACGGAGATGGCGGGCTGTGTGTTGTTGTGCGAGAGAGGCGGTAATTATTTGCTTGCGTGGTTTGGCTCTGTGTGTTTGCGGCGGCGTTGGGGTTTCCGAGGCAAGGCGTGTGGGCATAGGCGGCCGGATCAGCTGTTTCGTTCGTGTCGACGGCCGTTGCGCGCGGGAGTGGAGGGCGGTGTGTCGACACGCCTCCCTTTAACAATGGTCATTATTGCTGCCGTTGTCGTTTGGAAGGCGACTCTGCGACCGTGCAAAATGTGTGTGTGTGTGTGTGTGTGTGTGTGTGTGTGTGTGTGCGGGCTGTGTGGACGACAAGATGGCGGACGTGCGCCGGCGGCGGCTGTGCTGTGAAAGTGCAAAGTTGAAACAAAACAAGGTGCGGCGAGGACGACTGAAATTTTGCTTTGGACGTAGGTTTGTGTGGTGGCCCTGAAAAGGGCCGATTGTTGTGGGCCGGGCCGAGCCGAGCCGGCAAAGCGCGTTGCGTGCAGGGGAGCACGCGGCGCTGCGATTGCCTGGCCTCCTTTAGGCCTTCTTCTCGGTCTTCTTTGGCAGCAGGACGGCCTGGATGTTGGGTAGGACACCACCCTGTGCGATGGTGACGCCCGACAGGAGCTTGTTGAGCTCCTCGTCGTTGCGGATGGCAAGCTGCAGGTGGCGCGGGATGATGCGCGTCTTCTTGTTGTCGCGGGCCGCGTTTCCGGCCAGCTCGAGCACCTCAGCCGCGAGGTACTCCATGACGGCGGCGAGGTAGACGGGCGCCCCGGCGCCGACGCGCTCTGCGTAGTTTCCCTTGCGCAGGAGGCGGTGGATTCTGCCGACCGGGAACTGGAGCCCAGCCCTGCTTGAGCGGGACTTTGACTTGCCCTTGACTTTGCCTCCCTTTCCGCGTCCGGACATGGCGATGGGCTAGCGACGGTGCACACGAGAAGGAAACGAAAACGACCGGTGCGAGCGGCAGCGAGTCGAGCAGCGGAGTGCGTGCCGGCGCAGCCGGGGTGGGGGTGCTTTATGGGCTCGGGTGCGGCGGCCGGTTGCGCGCGCGCCCCATTGGTCGGCGGCCGCAACAGGGCGAGCTGGTAAAGGTGCGGCGGCGGCTGGCGGCGGGTGCCACTGTGTGGGGAGACGCTGACTAGAGCGGAGCGCTTGCTACTGGTGTTGCTGCTGCCGCCGTACGTTGGTTCGAGATGCCGCCCAAGACTAGCGGGAAGGCCGCCAAGAAGGCTGGCAAGGCGCAGAAGAACATTTCGAAGGGCGACAAGAAGAAGAAGCGCAAGAGGAAGGAGAGCTATGCCATCTACATCTACAAGGTGCTGAAGCAGGTGCACCCTGACACGGGCATCTCGTCGAAGGCGATGAGCATCATGAACAGCTTCGTGAACGACATTTTCGAGCGCATTGCGGCCGAGGCTTCTCGCCTGGCGCACTACAACAAGCGCTCGACCATCACGTCCCGCGAGATCCAGACCGCTGTGCGGCTGTTGCTGCCTGGCGAGCTGGCCAAGCACGCCGTGAGCGAGGGCACGAAGGCGGTGACCAAGTACACGAGCTCCAAGTAAGGAGGTGGCTCTGGAACGGAAGGAAGGATGGAGAGAGAATGCTCCTCCGTTGCGAGAGCGGCAAAACGGCCCTTTTCAGGGCCACCAACTTGCCTTTTGCGGGAAGGGCGGAATTGTTGTTGTTGTTTGTGTGGACGGCTGTGATGTATGTGTGCATTTTGATTGTGGGTGGGGGGGCGCGTCAAAGCGTGTTGCGCGGGGTACGGCCACGAGGTTGGTCGCCGTGGCGTGGAATGGTGGCACGCCTCGTTGGCGTGGTTTTTGACCCATTTGGTGTTGTTGGTGTGTGTGTTACCTGTCTGCGAGGGGGGACAGTGCGATCGCCGACTTTTGTGTCACCGTAACGACGGCCGTTTGCGGGTTTGTTTTTTGCACATCATACATGGCGAGGGTGAAATGTGAAATGTTGTTTTTTTTTTGTGGTTTTTGTTTGCCGCCCACTATTCCCTTTGCTGTACGCCGAGTTTGACAATGGTGCGACGTAACTGCAGCGTGGAGGTGTGTGAGTGACGTTGAAATGAACGTGCCATGAAGACGCATTGTTGTTGCATTGTACTGTACGTGTACGGCGACACGCACGATGATGTACCATTCGACTCTGATTTTTGATAGCCGTGTCTGACTGATTGCGTACGACGCACGCACACCGATGTCGTCATTCAAGATGCACGCGTGTCCAGTGCAGTACAGTAAGCGCGACGCTAGACGACGGCGGCGGCGGCGGCGGCCGTTTTTGGCGAATGTCTGTACACGTGTTTGTCTGTGTCCATCCGGTATGTATTTGTTTGTTTGAAAGTGTTTTGTGTGTCGGTGACGTGGTCCGATCCGTCGCCCCCCTGAGTAACTGTCGATCGGCGCGATAGACCGGCGTCACGCAACTGAACCGAAGTCGTGGGCACACCCGTCATACTGTTGTACACCGTCGCGCTGAGAACGGTAACGACAGGTTGACTTTGATCGGTCGAATGTCTGGGCAGAACGTGAGGAAGGAGGCAAGAGTGCAGGAGGAAAGGACAGAGGGGGGGGGGGCAAAAGAGAGAGGAAGGGAAAAAGGGGAGAAACGCATTCGTAGAGCAACGGAACGTTCCCGTGTCGGAGGCGTATTGGAGCCGCACTGAAATGCGTTTAACGGCGGCGCGGCTGCAAGTGTCTGCCGTGGTGAACGTTACCTTTGACGGCTGCATTGGCCTTTGCTTTTTGCTTTTGCTTTCGCTTTCGCTTTCCCGGTTGTACGTAACGTTTGTTGGTATGGTTGGTTCTGAGGAAGAGTGTGTGACAGTGCCGTGCCGTCCATGTTCGTGTGCCCTCCCATTGTGTGTATGCTATTGTCTGTGTACTTGAATGATGTATGTAGGTGTTAGTGGACGTGTTTTACCAGTGGGGGGAAATGGATCGTCGATAGTTGGCGTCACTCTGTCACGGTCGAGATGACGCACCCTCCGTACAGAAAGGTGTCGGGAAAGTGTGTGTGTGTGTGTGTGTGTGTGTGTGTGTGTGTGTGTGTGTGTGTGTGCGTGCGTGCGTCCGTGAATTGGCAGTGTTTGGAGGTGGGCGTGCCCTGCATGTGGCCCGGAAGGCTGTTCGTTTGGCGGTAGTGTTGTGTGGACAGGGGAGGGGCATGCGTAACGCTGCTGGCATGGCATTTCGGGAGATGGGAGGGGGCAAACGAGGAAACGAGGAGCGGCGGCCAAAGACGGGACGGGGAGGGGCGCGGTGTGGGTGGCTTGCGCCTGTGCTCGGCGTTGTGGTTTGTGCAAAAGAGGAGGAGAAAAACAATGAGTTGCCAGGGAGGGGAGCGGTGTTGTGTTGTGGTTGTCGTGGTGTAGCCGCAGACGCGGCTGTCAGTGAACGTGGCGAGACGGACGGATGCGCGGAGGGGCGGGGGCGGCGCATTTCGCCGGTGCCGTGCCGTGCCGTGCCATGCCATGCCTGAAAGCCGCGTGGTCGCTGTGTTGTTGGTGGCGTGGGGGCGAGGAGAGTACCGTACGGGTGTGCTTGTGCGCCGGAAATGGCACACTGCGCCTGCCCGTCTTGGAGGCTGATGGCTGTGGTGTGGAAATGGGGCGCGGTGATGTTGAAGCAGTTGAAGAACAGAAAAGAAACCAAGAAGAAAACGGAAGGCGTGATGCGGCGGTGGTGGTGAGAGCGGGAAAAACAAAACAAAACAAAAAAAAAGAAAGAAAAAAAAACAACAAGAAAAAAGAAGGAAAAACAACAAGAAACAAAAAAAGAAAACAAAAAGTCTATCAATATTAAAATGTAAATGGAAATGGAAATGGAAATGGACCCAGGTATAACCTCCCTGCACAAATAGCAGAGAGTCCGATGATAATAAAAATGTGCCAGAATGTTAACGTCCCTACAAAACAAACCCAACGATAATATTAATGAAAGAATGAACCGTATGTAACATTGCAACAGACATAATGGAACCTGATAAATTGTATAAGGGCAGCAGCGTTGACCTTTGGCCCTGTATTCAGAATAAAAAGAGCCAAAGATCGTTACCCCAATGAAAAAGACACTGAAACACGTATGTAACATAGCAGCGATGGCGAGACATTGTAGCATCTGTGACCAGAGAGTTTGCGCTGGACCGCGCGAGTGTTGCGAGCGGTTCTCAGTCAGTCAGTCAGTCAGTCAGTCAGTCAGTCAGTCGTTGCGAGTCTGTAGCTCTGTCTAGTTGAGGGCTGTACTCTGTCAGTAGTCGTCGCGTGCAGTACGCTAATAGTCGTCATGCAGAGCGGTCGGTCAGTAGTAGCAGCCGAGTGCGGTTGTGTGATGTAGGCGGTCGGCAACACTGGTCAAGATGGTGAAGGAGGTATACTGTTAATTAATATAATCATTAGATAATGAAAAATTATATTTATTGTAATTAATTCTCCAACAAGTTCCCCAAAAATAATTTTTATTTCAAAAGCATTTTTCAAAAATGTAATGTTTTATTGAACTAAAGAGTTCGTTGCACTTCCCATTTCATTCCACTTCTTTGAAGAAAAATTTCACTAAAATCACAAAAAAAGAGAATATTATTATTTGCAATGCAGTTCCTCCAAGCGCTGCGCAACAACAAGAGCAGAAATGTGACATCCATTTATTCTGAGGTAAGACTTTAATTCTGATTGTTTTGCACAGGGCCAAAGACCGATATTTCGGCTCAATTGAAGTTTCTTGTCACTGAACGGACTTTAAATGTTGTGAAGAATTTATATTTGAGTCGGATTGCGAATTTCACATTTTTGTTGCCATTTTCAATACCTCTCATTGTGGGCGAGGTTACAATTAGCGCAATGTCCATTAGCATCCGTAAATAACATTGTCCATTATTTTAAATTTTGCGGGGAGGTTACAACACACAAAAAAAAAAAAAAAAACAAAAAAGTTGCATTTATATCCGCTCCTCAATTGTAGATACCCCTTACACAGCTGTGTGCAATGAATGAGTGCTGGCTGGTAATTAATTGCACTCCTTGGAGGGAAATGCCATAGGAAGTAGTCTTTAAAAAGTGAATGTTTTTCGTTAAAAGACAAAAGTTGCTTTAGAAAAAAGTAATAGTGGGGCTTTTGTTGTTGAACAAAATAAGTACAATGAACATACGTTATCAGATTTGCGCAATGCAGCTTCACACTACCTTTTGATTATAACACAATATACTATACATCGTCCCGAACCGTGACCAGAGTCGCGAGACGAGCAGAGCACGCCGCCGACGCCCGCTCAGTACAACCGTCCACCCGCTACTACTGTCGACCGACTACTACCTCTCCCGACTCGCGCTACAATATATATAACAACTGTTCCTGGCGACCCGGTGCGTGCCACTACTGTCGTCTGGCGCGGTCCAAGCGCCGACTAGCAACGATAAATAACTCTCTGGTCAGACAGAGATGCTGTCATGCCTCGCCATCGCTCTGGTAACGAATACATACGTGTTGCAGCGTGCGTACCACCGGAACACGCAGTGGCGGAGCCAAAGACTGTGTTGTCGAGGTCGAGTGCGAGCGGGAAGAGAGGCAGCGTCGGCACGGAGATGCAAGCGAGCGAGACGCACGGGGGCTGCGGCGTGGCGCGTTTGCGGTCGGCGCCTTTGGTGGCAACGGCCGGGACAAGCAGCGGTGTATGGTGTGGTGCGGGGCGGACAGGGGCGGCGGTGGACGGGGAGGAGGCGGCGCGACGACGGCATGGGGGCGAAAACGGGACGGGGGACGGCGGATGTTGAGAGGCGTCACGCGCGGACAGGACACAGGACACAGACACAGAGACACACAGATTGGAAAGGGAGGGTGCGCGGTAGTAGTTGGGAATGTGCGTACCGTGCGGGATGGGAGTGGGCGAGGAACACGGTCGTGGCCCCTGTTTGTGGGTGCGTGTGATGACGTCGGTGTGTTGTGGGAAGGGAAGGTGCTGTGGCGGCGGCGCGTAATGGGCGTAGGCCGAAAAGAGAAAGGAACGTGGGCAGTGTGTTGGCAAGCGTCGGTTCGACTGCGACGTTGATGGGCAGGGCAAGGTTAATGGTGGTAGGAGTAGGCGTGTGGGCGCAAAAAATCTGCCGCTGCAGGCGGTGCCGTAACCGCCATGGGGCGGGAAGGAGAGAGGGCCAAAGAAAGAAAGAAAGAAGAAAACAAAATAAAAAAAAAAAAGGAGGGGGGGGGGGGGGCGAAAGGAAGGCAGGAAGGACAAGAGGCGAGGCGACGGCTTGCTTTGTGTATCGGTCGGTCTCTGGCTATGCTTCGTTTTCTGCAGCAGGGTCGGTGCGCGGCGTGGCTCGCGGCAGTGGGAACGCCTGGCGGCTGGACGGCCAGCAATGCGGTTGGATGGGCGGCCACAGCACCGCACCTGTGCCCGAGGAGGAGACGCTGGCGGCGGGCCCTGAGGTGAGGCCGGCTCGGCTCGGCTGGGGCTGTGGATGTGTAGGTGTGCGCCGCTGCTGCAACAACGAGTAAAACGCGAGAAGAAGGGATGGCGGTAGAGAGAAAAAAAAAAAAAAGGTCGTGTTGTGTTGATGCGCAGGCAGACGCGTACAGAGAGACGAGCCCGGTCTGCAGCAGGGTGTGGCCGTGCCGAGTGCAGAGCAGCGGCGGCTCGGTTCGGTTCGGTTCGGCCCGGCGGGCCGCGCTGTTGTCGCGGACGTGAGCGCCCCCTGGCGGGTGGCCGGAGGCGGCGCGGCGTGTTGGACGTGTGGCTGGTGGCAGTGCACAATTTGCGAGTGGCTGGCGGTGTGGCGTGGCGGTTGGCGCGTCGGGCGGCGGAGAGGGAGAGAGAGGAGAGGTATGTGTTGCGGGCGCCCTTTGCTGCGCTGCGTCGTTGCGTGTGCCGTACAGGGCGGGCGCTTGTCGACTGTGTGGGCGGTGTGGCGAATTGGCGTGAAACGGCTGCCGAGAGGTGTGTGGTAGCGAGCCGGTCGGTGTCAGTGCGAAGGGGAATGTGCGTGCGTTTGGCGGTTTCGGTGTGCTTTTTGCGGCGTGAGAGTGGGAATTAGTGGGGCCGGCTGTTGTGTTTGTTCCTTGTGTCTTGTGTCGTGTAGGTAGCTTGATGGCAACGTGGAAGGACGCCGGTTTCGTTTCGAGCCTTGCGTGTGGTTGTCGACGTTGACTGGTTGGCGTGTGCCGATGCACGTGCATGTGTGGGTCGCGAGTGCGTTTTTGGCTGGCTGTGTGTGTGTGTGTGTTTTGGGGGGGAAGGGGGAGGCGGTGGTGAAAGTGCAGTCGTTGCCACGGGCGTCGTCGGGTCGGGTGGGGCTGGGGCTGTGCGTCGTGGCGGAAAGGTGGTAGGTTGCGGGAAGCGAGCCCGTCGTTGACGGTGTCGCGTGAGTTGTGAATCGAGTGGGGCGCGGGGCGCGGGGCGCGGGACAGGAGCAGCGTGCCGCTGCGTCGTGGTCGTCAGCAGAGGCTGTGCGTGTGCTTGTCCTTTTTGTGGGCGGTTCGTGCGAGGCGTTTTTGTTTTGTGTTGCCCTAGTTGTTAGTTTATTTTGTTTGTGTTTGTTATTTTGAGACGACGACTGGTTGGTGGCGTGCGCGCGAAGTGGCGGTGTGCGCTTCCCGTGTCGTTTGTGTTGTTTTTTTTTTGTTTTTGTTTTTGTGTGTTTTTTTTTGCACTGGGCCCCGGGGGGTGGGTGGGTGCGTGCGTGTGTGTCGATTGCCGGCTGGCGAAAGGTGCGCCATCGGCGGGGTGGGTCGCCGGCACGAGTAGAGGCGGCGGCGTTGTTGCTGTTGTTGTGTGGTGTTTGTTTTGTTCGGCTGTGTCGGCGAGCTGTGTTGCGGTGCGTGTGAATGGTGGTGCAAAAGTGCTGGCGTTGGGGCTGCGACTGCGACGGCGGCGAGCCGCGGGCGCGCATGATAGTGATGTTGTGAACAGCGGCTGTGTACGGTAGTGGTGTTGTTGTAGCACGACGTGCATCCGGGCCGGCGCGGAAAGCGCAGTTGCGGGCGGTTGCCCTTCGGTGCCAGCCATGTCGCGTGAGCGGCGGGTTGCTGTGGTGTCGACACGTGGTGCTCTGGGTTGTTGTGTGGTGCCCTTTGGCCGGTGGGGGTGGTTCGCGTGCGTCTCGTTCGCGCTCGGTATCTGGTCGTGGTCGTGCTGCTCCCCCGTCTGTCGGCGGTTTTCGACGTCGTCTGTACGTTTTTGTCCGTTTGCGGCGGTGCCTGCCGACGTCGTCCCGTCGCGACCTTTCAACCGAAAGTGTGGCGCCCGAAGGTGAACGAACGTAACCCTGACCTCGGCGCTTTACGCTGAGCCGAGCGAACCGAACCGAACCTAACCTGTGGTGTGGTGAGGTGAGCTCAGCCTGTGAGCCCCAAACGTCTACGTAAGGTAAGCTGTCCGGCGGCTCACGCCTCACGTTTTGAACGCTTTTTTAACCTACGTTTGACGCTTCTTAACCTAGCACTGACCCCTTAACCTAACGTGTAACGTAACCTAACGTAACCTAACCTAACCTAACCTCTGACGCCTGACGTGTTTGAATGCTTAACCTAAGTTTGACGCTTAACCTAACCCAAGTCCCCTTAACCTAACCCACGTCCACCTAACCTAACCGAACCTAACCTAGACGTGTAAACGTAATGTGTAACGCGCAACGTGTAAGGTCGGCTGTCGTGTGTGCTGACGGCAGATTGGGTTGGTCTGTAGATTCGGATTGCGGTTTGCCTCGGTCGAGGGGTTGGGTCGGAAGCGGCGAGGGGCGGCGGCGCCTGTTGCGCAGGCGGCGTCCGTTTGCGGCGGGCAATTGTTGAGAAACGGCTGTGAATGTTGGCGGGCGAGAGGAGGAGGACGGCGCGCGATGTGGCCCGACGGCTGCGGGCCGATCGGGAAACGGCGGGAGGGCGACGGAAGGCGATGGGGCGGCGGAGGCGCGTTTGCACGGCCGTCATCGCCGCACGCCTCGGCTTGTGTGGCTGTGGCGCCGGCCGCGCTGGCCGGGCTGCCGCGGCGACGGTGTGGGAGTTTTGCCGAAGGTTTGGCCATTGTGGCGGGTCGTCGGCTGGGGCTGTGGGGGCGGCATTTGGGCGGGGGCGGCGATTCTCGGCGGGCCGACCCAGGCTGTAGCGCGCGGTAGCTGCAGTTTGGCCGTGGTTTGCGGCGCTGCCGTGGCGACTGGTTGGCGACTGTGGTGTGGCTGTGTGTAGCCCCATCCTCGGTGGTTTGAAAGGCGCGGGCGGTTGTGGCGCAGCTTTGGGGCTGCTCCGCACAGGCTGTCGGACGTTGGGCGGTAGCAAGCGCGGGAGGCGCGGCGCGGCGGCGCGCAGAGTGGCGGCCGCTCTCTCGGCCGTCCGCGCCCGCCCGCGACACTGGCTGGGCCCTTGTGATTCTCTGCTCTGCTCTGCCGTGCTGTGCTGTGCTTGCGTGCCTGCCGTCCCGCTCGCTCTCGCTCTCGCTCTCGCTGTGTGTTACGCGCGTCGTCGAAATGGCAGATCAGGCGGCTACGAACGAGACTGCTGCGGCACCCGCCGCCACCGGCACTACGAAGAAGGCCAAGTCTGCGTCGTCTGCGAAGAAGCCGCGCGCCAAGCCTGCGCACCCGCGCACCTCTGAGATGGTGACGGCCGCCATCAAGAGTCTGAAGGAGCGCGGCGGGTCGTCGCTGCAGGCGATCAAGAAGTACATAGCCGCGCACTACAAGCTGGACGCGGAGAAGCTGGCGCCGTTTATCAAGAAGTACCTCAAGTCGGCCGTCGTGGCGGGCGAGCTGGTGCAGACGAAGGGGAAGGGCGCGTCCGGCTCGTTCAAGCTTGCCGGCGCCGGCGGCGGGGGGGCGGCCGAGGGCGGCAAGGCTCGTGCTGGCGGTGCCAAGAAGAAGCGCGCCGCTCCGGCCAGCAAGGAGAAGAAGGGCGCCCGTGCGGCCGGCGCAAAGAAGGCTGGTGGCGTGAAGGCGGCGACCGGTCGGAAGGCGGGCGCCGCCAAGAAGGCGTCTGCGGCGTCGGCCGCTCCCGCGGGTGCGAAGAAGGCGGCTGCGGCCAAGCCGGCCAAGGCCAAGTCGCCGTCGAAGGCGAAGAAGGCCGCCAAGGTTCCGACGAAGAAGCCGAAGGCGCCGCGCCCGAAGAAGGCGACGACGCCGTCTAAGGCGAAGGCTTCGCCCAAGAAGAAGAAGTAGAGTAGAGTAGAGGAGAAAGAGATGGGAAAGGAAGGGTTTGGCGCTTGACCCCGTCGTCCCCACCCCCCGTCGTCGTCTAGTGGCGCGCAAGAGACGCGCGGCCCAAAACGGCCCTTCTCAGGGCCATCAAAGCACGTCGGGGAAGGTTTTGATTGTCGTGTTGCGTTTGGTGTGGGTGTCTGTCTGTATGCCCGTGGGGATGCTGTTTGCGTGCCGTGGTGGTTTGATTGCGGGGGTCGGTGGCGGGTGTGGGCGGCGGTAGCGGTAAGCGGTGTTGTTGTTGTCGTGGTTGATTGTCGCCGTGTTTGTGGCGGCGGCCGACGGTTGGTTTTCTGTCACGTTGTTTTGTTTGAATACGTTGGTTGGCTTGCCTGCGTTCGTTCTTCTCGGATGTGTGTCTTGTCTAGTCGTGTCTGGTCTTTGTTTTGTTTCTTTGTGTGTGTTATGTTTTGCAACGGGGGGCACGTTGAGATGTGGAAGGAGTCGGCGGGGATTTCGGTGGCGTGTAGAGCGAGCGAGCGCGCCTGCCTGGCCGTTGGCCGTCGGAGTGGAGTGCGGGTTTTTTTTGTTTTCGAAACGAAAGCGGCGGCCGGCCAGCCACCCGTGCGGTGTGACGTCGGCCGTTGGGTATTGTGCGCTTTGAGCGCCGGGGAGGGATGATGTGTGATTGTTGCGCGCTGCTAGCAGGCAGGCAGAGTGAGCGGGTGTGTGTGGCGGACGAACGGGAAGTGGTGGTTTTTGTTTTTGGGTTGCGGGGCGAGAGGCAGGCGACCGACAAAGTTTGCTCGCGACGGAGAGATGTTAGTGGCCCTGAAAAGGGCCGTTTTTGTTTGTGCGGTGCGGTGCCGCGGCGCGGTTTAGGCGCGCTCGCCGCGGATGCGGCGCGCGAGCTGGATGTCCTTGGGCATGATGGTGACGCGCTTGGCGTGGATTGCGCACAGGTTGGTGTCTTCGAAGAGGCCGACGAGGTAGGCCTCGCTGGCCTCCTGCAGGGCCATGACTGCGGAGCTCTGGAAGCGCAGGTCGGTCTTGAAGTCCTGGGCGATCTCGCGCACTAGGCGCTGGAATGGCAGCTTGCGGATGAGCAGCTCTGTGCTCTTCTGGTAGCGCCTGATTTCTCGCAGGGCGACGGTGCCCGGCCTGTAGCGGTGGGGCTTCTTGACGCCTCCGGTGGCGGGCGCGCTCTTCCTCGCCGCCTTGGTGGCGAGCTGTTTGCGCGGCGCCTTTCCGCCGGTGGACTTGCGGGCCGTTTGCTTTGTGCGGGCCATGGCGGTAGCGTTGGCGGTAGCGGAGCGGCGTGCGTGGAGGTTAGGTGCGGCGCGGCGTCCGGTGCTGCCTTGACAACGGGCCCGCGCGCCTCCGTGCTGCGCTTATATGCCCTCGGTTGCGCGTGGTGGGGGGAGGGCGGGCCAGAGTCTATATAGGGGGGCGGCGGGCGCGCTGGGCGCAGACCGTAGCCGACTCGCCAGCCGCTGCAGCTGCTGTTTGTGCACGTTTTGCTTTGCCCGAGGAAGGAAGGATGACAGGCCGCGGCAAGGGAGGAAAGGGGCTCGGCAAGGGTGGCGCCAAGCGGCACCGCAAGGTGTTGCGCGACAACATCCAGGGCATCACGAAGCCCGCCATCCGCCGCCTGGCTCGCAGGGGCGGCGTGAAGCGCATCTCTGGTCTGATCTACGAGGAGACCCGCGGGGTGCTGAAGGTGTTCCTGGAGAACGTGATCCGCGACGCGGTGACGTACACTGAGCACGCCAAGCGCAAGACTGTGACGGCCATGGACGTGGTGTACGCCCTGAAGAGGCAGGGGCGCACCCTGTACGGTTTCGGCGGTTAGGCTGCGTCGCAGCGGGCGCTGGCCTTCCCGCGGCCGTGCTTGTGGGTGGGAGAGACTAGAAAACGGCCCTTTTCAGGGCCACCACACTGTTCGGAAGTTGAAAAGTGCGAAAGAGTCTGTGTTGTTGTTGTTGTTGTTGCTGCGTGTGTGTGCGCTGTGTTGTTCGTTTGTTTGTTTGTTTGTTTGTTTGTTTGTTTCTTTCTTTCTTTCCGTTTGAGCGACGTGATGTGGCTGGGAGGGGAGAAGGAAAGGAAACGTGTCATGTGGCTGGCTGTGTGTGGAGCTGCTTCGTTTGTGTTTGTTATTGTGTGTCTTTGTATCGATCGCGACGGAGATGGCGGGCTGTGTGTTGTTGTGCGAGAGAGGCGGTAATTATTTGCTTGCGTGGTTTGGCTCTGTGTGTTTGCGGCGGCGTTGGGGTTTCCGAGGCAAGGCGTGTGGGCATAGGCGGCCGGATCAGCTGTTTCGTTCGTGTCGACGGCCGTTGCGCGCGGGAGTGGAGGGCGGTGTGTCGACACGCCTCCCTTTAACAATGGTCATTATTGCTGCCGTTGTCGTTTGGAAGGCGACTCTGCGACCGTGCAAAATGTGTGTGTGTGTGTGTGTGTGTGTGTGTGTGTGTGTGTGCGGGCTGTGTGGACGACAAGATGGCGGACGTGCGCCGGCGGCGGCTGTGCTGTGAAAGTGCAAAGTTGAAACAAAACAAGGTGCGGCGAGGACGACTGAAATTTTGCTTTGGACGTAGGTTTGTGTGGTGGCCCTGAAAAGGGCCGATTGTTGTGGGCCGGGCCGAGCCGAGCCGGCAAAGCGCGTTGCGTGCAGGGGAGCACGCGGCGCTGCGATTGCCTGGCCTCCTTTAGGCCTTCTTCTCGGTCTTCTTTGGCAGCAGGACGGCCTGGATGTTGGGTAGGACACCACCCTGTGCGATGGTGACGCCCGACAGGAGCTTGTTGAGCTCCTCGTCGTTGCGGATGGCAAGCTGCAGGTGGCGCGGGATGATGCGCGTCTTCTTGTTGTCGCGGGCCGCGTTTCCGGCCAGCTCGAGCACCTCAGCCGCGAGGTACTCCATGACGGCGGCGAGGTAGACGGGCGCCCCGGCGCCGACGCGCTCTGCGTAGTTTCCCTTGCGCAGGAGGCGGTGGATTCTGCCGACCGGGAACTGGAGCCCAGCCCTGCTTGAGCGGGACTTTGACTTGCCCTTGACTTTGCCTCCCTTTCCGCGTCCGGACATGGCGATGGGCTAGCGACGGTGCACACGAGAAGGAAACGAAAACGACCGGTGCGAGCGGCAGCGAGTCGAGCAGCGGAGTGCGTGCCGGCGCAGCCGGGGTGGGGGTGCTTTATGGGCTCGGGTGCGGCGGCCGGTTGCGCGCGCGCCCCATTGGTCGGCGGCCGCAACAGGGCGAGCTGGTAAAGGTGCGGCGGCGGCTGGCGGCGGGTGCCACTGTGTGGGGAGACGCTGACTAGAGCGGAGCGCTTGCTACTGGTGTTGCTGCTGCCGCCGTACGTTGGTTCGAGATGCCGCCCAAGACTAGCGGGAAGGCCGCCAAGAAGGCTGGCAAGGCGCAGAAGAACATTTCGAAGGGCGACAAGAAGAAGAAGCGCAAGAGGAAGGAGAGCTATGCCATCTACATCTACAAGGTGCTGAAGCAGGTGCACCCTGACACGGGCATCTCGTCGAAGGCGATGAGCATCATGAACAGCTTCGTGAACGACATTTTCGAGCGCATTGCGGCCGAGGCTTCTCGCCTGGCGCACTACAACAAGCGCTCGACCATCACGTCCCGCGAGATCCAGACCGCTGTGCGGCTGTTGCTGCCTGGCGAGCTGGCCAAGCACGCCGTGAGCGAGGGCACGAAGGCGGTGACCAAGTACACGAGCTCCAAGTAAGGAGGTGGCTCTGGAACGGAAGGAAGGATGGAGAGAGAATGCTCCTCCGTTGCGAGAGCGGCAAAACGGCCCTTTTCAGGGCCACCAACTTGCCTTTTGCGGGAAGGGCGGAATTGTTGTTGTTGTTTGTGTGGACGGCTGTGATGTATGTGTGCATTTTGATTGTGGGTGGGGGGGCGCGTCAAAGCGTGTTGCGCGGGGTACGGCCACGAGGTTGGTCGCCGTGGCGTGGAATGGTGGCACGCCTCGTTGGCGTGGTTTTTGACCCATTTGGTGTTGTTGGTGTGTGTGTTACCTGTCTGCGAGGGGGGACAGTGCGATCGCCGACTTTTGTGTCACCGTAACGACGGCCGTTTGCGGGTTTGTTTTTTGCACATCATACATGGCGAGGGTGAAATGTGAAATGTTGTTTTTTTTTTGTGGTTTTTGTTTGCCGCCCACTATTCCCTTTGCTGTACGCCGAGTTTGACAATGGTGCGACGTAACTGCAGCGTGGAGGTGTGTGAGTGACGTTGAAATGAACGTGCCATGAAGACGCATTGTTGTTGCATTGTACTGTACGTGTACGGCGACACGCACGATGATGTACCATTCGACTCTGATTTTTGATAGCCGTGTCTGACTGATTGCGTACGACGCACGCACACCGATGTCGTCATTCAAGATGCACGCGTGTCCAGTGCAGTACAGTAAGCGCGACGCTAGACGACGGCGGCGGCGGCGGCGGCCGTTTTTGGCGAATGTCTGTACACGTGTTTGTCTGTGTCCATCCGGTATGTATTTGTTTGTTTGAAAGTGTTTTGTGTGTCGGTGACGTGGTCCGATCCGTCGCCCCCCTGAGTAACTGTCGATCGGCGCGATAGACCGGCGTCACGCAACTGAACCGAAGTCGTGGGCACACCCGTCATACTGTTGTACACCGTCGCGCTGAGAACGGTAACGACAGGTTGACTTTGATCGGTCGAATGTCTGGGCAGAACGTGAGGAAGGAGGCAAGAGTGCAGGAGGAAAGGACAGAGGGGGGGGGGGCAAAAGAGACAGGAAGGGAAAAAGGGGAGAAACGCATTCGTAGAGCAACGGAACGTTCCCGTGTCGGAGGCGTATTGGAGCCGCACTGAAATGCGTTTAACGGCGGCGCGGCTGCAAGTGTCTGCCGTGGTGAACGTTACCTTTGACGGCTGCATTGGCCTTTGCTTTTTGCTTTTGCTTTCGCTTTCGCTTTCCCGGTTGTACGTAACGTTTGTTGGTATGGTTGGTTCTGAGGAAGAGTGTGTGACAGTGCCGTGCCGTCCATGTTCGTGTGCCCTCCCATTGTGTGTATGCTATTGTCTGTGTACTTGAATGATGTATGTAGGTGTTAGTGGACGTGTTTTACCAGTGGGGGGAAATGGATCGTCGATAGTTGGCGTCACTCTGTCACGGTCGAGATGACGCACCCTCCGTACAGAAAGGTGTCGGGAAAGTGTGTGTGTGTGTGTGTGTGTGTGTGTGTGTGTGTGTGTGTGTGTGTGTGTGTGTGCGTGCGTGCGTCCGTGAATTGGCAGTGTTTGGAGGTGGGCGTGCCCTGCATGTGGCCCGGAAGGCTGTTCGTTTGGCGGTAGTGTTGTGTGGACAGGGGAGGGGCATGCGTAACGCTGCTGGCATGGCATTTCGGGAGATGGGAGGGGGCAAACGAGGAAACGAGGAGCGGCGGCCAAAGACGGGACGGGGAGGGGCGCGGTGTGGGTGGCTTGCGCCTGTGCTCGGCGTTGTGGTTTGTGCAAAAGAGGAGGAGAAAAACAATGAGTTGCCAGGGAGGGGAGCGGTGTTGTGTTGTGGTTGTCGTGGTGTAGCCGCAGACGCGGCTGTCAGTGAACGTGGCGAGACGGACGGATGCGCGGAGGGGCGGGGGCGGCGCATTTCGCCGGTGCCGTGCCGTGCCGTGCCATGCCATGCCTGAAAGCCGCGTGGTCGCTGTGTTGTTGGTGGCGTGGGGGCGAGGAGAGTACCGTACGGGTGTGCTTGTGCGCCGGAAATGGCACACTGCGCCTGCCCGTCTTGGAGGCTGATGGCTGTGGTGTGGAAATGGGGCGCGGTGATGTTGAAGCAGTTGAAGAACAGAAAAGAAACCAAGAAGAAAACGGAAGGCGTGATGCGGCGGTGGTGGTGAGAGCGGGAAAAACAAAACAAAACAAAAAAAAAGAAAGAAAAAAAAACAACAAGAAAAAAGAAGGAAAAACAACAAGAAACAAAAAAAGAAAACAAAAAGTCTATCAATATTAAAATGTAAATGGAAATGGAAATGGAAATGGACCCAGGTATAACCTCCCTGCACAAATAGCAGAGAGTCCGATGATAATAAAAATGTGCCAGAATGTTAACGTCCCTACAAAACAAACCCAACGATAATATTAATGAAAGAATGAACCGTATGTAACATTGCAACAGACATAATGGAACCTGATAAATTGTATAAGGGCAGCAGCGTTGACCTTTGGCCCTGTATTCAGAATAAAAAGAGCCAAAGATCGTTACCCCAATGAAAAAGACACTGAAACACGTATGTAACATAGCAGCGATGGCGAGACATTGTAGCATCTGTGACCAGAGAGTTTGCGCTGGACCGCGCGAGTGTTGCGAGCGGTTCTCAGTCAGTCAGTCAGTCAGTCAGTCAGTCAGTCAGTCGTTGCGAGTCTGTAGCTCTGTCTAGTTGAGGGCTGTACTCTGTCAGTAGTCGTCGCGTGCAGTACGCTAATAGTCGTCATGCAGAGCGGTCGGTCAGTAGTAGCAGCCGAGTGCGGTTGTGTGATGTAGGCGGTCGGCAACACTGGTCAAGATGGTGAAGGAGGTATACTGTTAATTAATATAATCATTAGATAATGAAAAATTATATTTATTGTAATTAATTCTCCAACAAGTTCCCCAAAAATAATTTTTATTTCAAAAGCATTTTTCAAAAATGTAATGTTTTATTGAACTAAAGAGTTCGTTGCACTTCCCATTTCATTCCACTTCTTTGAAGAAAAATTTCACTAAAATCACAAAAAAAGAGAATATTATTATTTGCAATGCAGTTCCTCCAAGCGCTGCGCAACAACAAGAGCAGAAATGTGACATCCATTTATTCTGAGGTAAGACTTTAATTCTGATTGTTTTGCACAGGGCCAAAGACCGATATTTCGGCTCAATTGAAGTTTCTTGTCACTGAACGGACTTTAAATGTTGTGAAGAATTTATATTTGAGTCGGATTGCGAATTTCACATTTTTGTTGCCATTTTCAATACCTCTCATTGTGGGCGAGGTTACAATTAGCGCAATGTCCATTAGCATCCGTAAATAACATTGTCCATTATTTTAAATTTTGCGGGGAGGTTACAACACACAAAAAAAAAAAAAAAAACAAAAAAGTTGCATTTATATCCGCTCCTCAATTGTAGATACCCCTTACACAGCTGTGTGCAATGAATGAGTGCTGGCTGGTAATTAATTGCACTCCTTGGAGGGAAATGCCATAGGAAGTAGTCTTTAAAAAGTGAATGTTTTTCGTTAAAAGACAAAAGTTGCTTTAGAAAAAAGTAATAGTGGGGCTTTTGTTGTTGAACAAAATAAGTACAATGAACATACGTTATCAGATTTGCGCAATGCAGCTTCACACTACCTTTTGATTATAACACAATATACTATACATCGTCCCGAACCGTGACCAGAGTCGCGAGACGAGCAGAGCACGCCGCCGACGCCCGCTCAGTACAACCGTCCACCCGCTACTACTGTCGACCGACTACTACCTCTCCCGACTCGCGCTACAATATATATAACAACTGTTCCTGGCGACCCGGTGCGTGCCACTACTGTCGTCTGGCGCGGTCCAAGCGCCGACTAGCAACGATAAATAACTCTCTGGTCAGACAGAGATGCTGTCATGCCTCGCCATCGCTCTGGTAACGAATACATACGTGTTGCAGCGTGCGTACCACCGGAACACGCAGTGGCGGAGCCAAAGACTGTGTTGTCGAGGTCGAGTGCGAGCGGGAAGAGAGGCAGCGTCGGCACGGAGATGCAAGCGAGCGAGACGCACGGGGGCTGCGGCGTGGCGCGTTTGCGGTCGGCGCCTTTGGTGGCAACGGCCGGGACAAGCAGCGGTGTATGGTGTGGTGCGGGGCGGACAGGGGCGGCGGTGGACGGGGAGGAGGCGGCGCGACGACGGCATGGGGGCGAAAACGGGACGGGGGACGGCGGATGTTGAGAGGCGTCACGCGCGGACAGGACACAGGACACAGACACAGAGACACACAGATTGGAAAGGGAGGGTGCGCGGTAGTAGTTGGGAATGTGCGTACCGTGCGGGATGGGAGTGGGCGAGGAACACGGTCGTGGCCCCTGTTTGTGGGTGCGTGTGATGACGTCGGTGTGTTGTGGGAAGGGAAGGTGCTGTGGCGGCGGCGCGTAATGGGCGTAGGCCGAAAAGAGAAAGGAACGTGGGCAGTGTGTTGGCAAGCGTCGGTTCGACTGCGACGTTGATGGGCAGGGCAAGGTTAATGGTGGTAGGAGTAGGCGTGTGGGCGCAAAAAATCTGCCGCTGCAGGCGGTGCCGTAACCGCCATGGGGCGGGAAGGAGAGAGGGCCAAAGAAAGAAAGAAAGAAGAAAACAAAATAAAAAAAAAAAAGGAGGGGGGGGGGGGCGAAAGGAAGGCAGGAAGGACAAGAGGCGAGGCGACGGCTTGCTTTGTGTATCGGTCGGTCTCTGGCTATGCTTCGTTTTCTGCAGCAGGGTCGGTGCGCGGCGTGGCTCGCGGCAGTGGGAACGCCTGGCGGCTGGACGGCCAGCAATGCGGTTGGATGGGCGGCCACAGCACCGCACCTGTGCCCGAGGAGGAGACGCTGGCGGCGGGCCCTGAGGTGAGGCCGGCTCGGCTCGGCTGGGGCTGTGGATGTGTAGGTGTGCGCCGCTGCTGCAACAACGAGTAAAACGCGAGAAGAAGGGATGGCGGTAGAGAGAAAAAAAAAAAAAAGGTCGTGTTGTGTTGATGCGCAGGCAGACGCGTACAGAGAGACGAGCCCGGTCTGCAGCAGGGTGTGGCCGTGCCGAGTGCAGAGCAGCGGCGGCTCGGTTCGGTTCGGTTCGGCCCGGCGGGCCGCGCTGTTGTCGCGGACGTGAGCGCCCCCTGGCGGGTGGCCGGAGGCGGCGCGGCGTGTTGGACGTGTGGCTGGTGGCAGTGCACAATTTGCGAGTGGCTGGCGGTGTGGCGTGGCGGTTGGCGCGTCGGGCGGCGGAGAGGGAGAGAGAGGAGAGGTATGTGTTGCGGGCGCCCTTTGCTGCGCTGCGTCGTTGCGTGTGCCGTACAGGGCGGGCGCTTGTCGACTGTGTGGGCGGTGTGGCGAATTGGCGTGAAACGGCTGCCGAGAGGTGTGTGGTAGCGAGCCGGTCGGTGTCAGTGCGAAGGGGAATGTGCGTGCGTTTGGCGGTTTCGGTGTGCTTTTTGCGGCGTGAGAGTGGGAATTAGTGGGGCCGGCTGTTGTGTTTGTTCCTTGTGTCTTGTGTCGTGTAGGTAGCTTGATGGCAACGTGGAAGGACGCCGGTTTCGTTTCGAGCCTTGCGTGTGGTTGTCGACGTTGACTGGTTGGCGTGTGCCGATGCACGTGCATGTGTGGGTCGCGAGTGCGTTTTTGGCTGGCTGTGTGTGTGTGTGTGTTTTGGGGGGGAAGGGGGAGGCGGTGGTGAAAGTGCAGTCGTTGCCACGGGCGTCGTCGGGTCGGGTGGGGCTGGGGCTGTGCGTCGTGGCGGAAAGGTGGTAGGTTGCGGGAAGCGAGCCCGTCGTTGACGGTGTCGCGTGAGTTGTGAATCGAGTGGGGCGCGGGGCGCGGGGCGCGGGACAGGAGCAGCGTGCCGCTGCGTCGTGGTCGTCAGCAGAGGCTGTGCGTGTGCTTGTCCTTTTTGTGGGCGGTTCGTGCGAGGCGTTTTTGTTTTGTGTTGCCCTAGTTGTTAGTTTATTTTGTTTGTGTTTGTTATTTTGAGACGACGACTGGTTGGTGGCGTGCGCGCGAAGTGGCGGTGTGCGCTTCCCGTGTCGTTTGTGTTGTTTTTTTTTTGTTTTTGTTTTTGTGTGTTTTTTTTTGCACTGGGCCCCGGGGGGTGGGTGGGTGCGTGCGTGTGTGTCGATTGCCGGCTGGCGAAAGGTGCGCCATCGGCGGGGTGGGTCGCCGGCACGAGTAGAGGCGGCGGCGTTGTTGCTGTTGTTGTGTGGTGTTTGTTTTGTTCGGCTGTGTCGGCGAGCTGTGTTGCGGTGCGTGTGAATGGTGGTGCAAAAGTGCTGGCGTTGGGGCTGCGACTGCGACGGCGGCGAGCCGCGGGCGCGCATGATAGTGATGTTGTGAACAGCGGCTGTGTACGGTAGTGGTGTTGTTGTAGCACGACGTGCATCCGGGCCGGCGCGGAAAGCGCAGTTGCGGGCGGTTGCCCTTCGGTGCCAGCCATGTCGCGTGAGCGGCGGGTTGCTGTGGTGTCGACACGTGGTGCTCTGGGTTGTTGTGTGGTGCCCTTTGGCCGGTGGGGGTGGTTCGCGTGCGTCTCGTTCGCGCTCGGTATCTGGTCGTGGTCGTGCTGCTCCCCCGTCTGTCGGCGGTTTTCGACGTCGTCTGTACGTTTTTGTCCGTTTGCGGCGGTGCCTGCCGACGTCGTCCCGTCGCGACCTTTCAACCGAAAGTGTGGCGCCCGAAGGTGAACGAACGTAACCCTGACCTCGGCGCTTTACGCTGAGCCGAGCGAACCGAACCGAACCTAACCTGTGGTGTGGTGAGGTGAGCTCAGCCTGTGAGCCCCAAACGTCTACGTAAGGTAAGCTGTCCGGCGGCTCACGCCTCACGTTTTGAACGCTTTTTTAACCTACGTTTGACGCTTCTTAACCTAGCACTGACCCCTTAACCTAACGTGTAACGTAACCTAACGTAACCTAACCTAACCTAACCTCTGACGCCTGACGTGTTTGAATGCTTAACCTAAGTTTGACGCTTAACCTAACCCAAGTCCCCTTAACCTAACCCACGTCCACCTAACCTAACCGAACCTAACCTAGACGTGTAAACGTAATGTGTAACGCGCAACGTGTAAGGTCGGCTGTCGTGTGTGCTGACGGCAGATTGGGTTGGTCTGTAGATTCGGATTGCGGTTTGCCTCGGTCGAGGGGTTGGGTCGGAAGCGGCGAGGGGCGGCGGCGCCTGTTGCGCAGGCGGCGTCCGTTTGCGGCGGGCAATTGTTGAGAAACGGCTGTGAATGTTGGCGGGCGAGAGGAGGAGGACGGCGCGCGATGTGGCCCGACGGCTGCGGGCCGATCGGGAAACGGCGGGAGGGCGACGGAAGGCGATGGGGCGGCGGAGGCGCGTTTGCACGGCCGTCATCGCCGCACGCCTCGGCTTGTGTGGCTGTGGCGCCGGCCGCGCTGGCCGGGCTGCCGCGGCGACGGTGTGGGAGTTTTGCCGAAGGTTTGGCCATTGTGGCGGGTCGTCGGCTGGGGCTGTGGGGGCGGCATTTGGGCGGGGGCGGCGATTCTCGGCGGGCCGACCCAGGCTGTAGCGCGCGGTAGCTGCAGTTTGGCCGTGGTTTGCGGCGCTGCCGTGGCGACTGGTTGGCGACTGTGGTGTGGCTGTGTGTAGCCCCATCCTCGGTGGTTTGAAAGGCGCGGGCGGTTGTGGCGCAGCTTTGGGGCTGCTCCGCACAGGCTGTCGGACGTTGGGCGGTAGCAAGCGCGGGAGGCGCGGCGCGGCGGCGCGCAGAGTGGCGGCCGCTCTCTCGGCCGTCCGCGCCCGCCCGCGACACTGGCTGGGCCCTTGTGATTCTCTGCTCTGCTCTGCCGTGCTGTGCTGTGCTTGCGTGCCTGCCGTCCCGCTCGCTCTCGCTCTCGCTCTCGCTGTGTGTTACGCGCGTCGTCGAAATGGCAGATCAGGCGGCTACGAACGAGACTGCTGCGGCACCCGCCGCCACCGGCACTACGAAGAAGGCCAAGTCTGCGTCGTCTGCGAAGAAGCCGCGCGCCAAGCCTGCGCACCCGCGCACCTCTGAGATGGTGACGGCCGCCATCAAGAGTCTGAAGGAGCGCGGCGGGTCGTCGCTGCAGGCGATCAAGAAGTACATAGCCGCGCACTACAAGCTGGACGCGGAGAAGCTGGCGCCGTTTATCAAGAAGTACCTCAAGTCGGCCGTCGTGGCGGGCGAGCTGGTGCAGACGAAGGGGAAGGGCGCGTCCGGCTCGTTCAAGCTTGCCGGCGCCGGCGGCGGGGGGGCGGCCGAGGGCGGCAAGGCTCGTGCTGGCGGTGCCAAGAAGAAGCGCGCCGCTCCGGCCAGCAAGGAGAAGAAGGGCGCCCGTGCGGCCGGCGCAAAGAAGGCTGGTGGCGTGAAGGCGGCGACCGGTCGGAAGGCGGGCGCCGCCAAGAAGGCGTCTGCGGCGTCGGCCGCTCCCGCGGGTGCGAAGAAGGCGGCTGCGGCCAAGCCGGCCAAGGCCAAGTCGCCGTCGAAGGCGAAGAAGGCCGCCAAGGTTCCGACGAAGAAGCCGAAGGCGCCGCGCCCGAAGAAGGCGACGACGCCGTCTAAGGCGAAGGCTTCGCCCAAGAAGAAGAAGTAGAGTAGAGTAGAGGAGAAAGAGATGGGAAAGGAAGGGTTTGGCGCTTGACCCCGTCGTCCCCACCCCCCGTCGTCGTCTAGTGGCGCGCAAGAGACGCGCGGCCCAAAACGGCCCTTCTCAGGGCCATCAAAGCACGTCGGGGAAGGTTTTGATTGTCGTGTTGCGTTTGGTGTGGGTGTCTGTCTGTATGCCCGTGGGGATGCTGTTTGCGTGCCGTGGTGGTTTGATTGCGGGGGTCGGTGGCGGGTGTGGGCGGCGGTAGCGGTAAGCGGTGTTGTTGTTGTCGTGGTTGATTGTCGCCGTGTTTGTGGCGGCGGCCGACGGTTGGTTTTCTGTCACGTTGTTTTGTTTGAATACGTTGGTTGGCTTGCCTGCGTTCGTTCTTCTCGGATGTGTGTCTTGTCTAGTCGTGTCTGGTCTTTGTTTTGTTTCTTTGTGTGTGTTATGTTTTGCAACGGGGGGCACGTTGAGATGTGGAAGGAGTCGGCGGGGATTTCGGTGGCGTGTAGAGCGAGCGAGCGCGCCTGCCTGGCCGTTGGCCGTCGGAGTGGAGTGCGGGTTTTTTTTGTTTTCGAAACGAAAGCGGCGGCCGGCCAGCCACCCGTGCGGTGTGACGTCGGCCGTTGGGTATTGTGCGCTTTGAGCGCCGGGGAGGGATGATGTGTGATTGTTGCGCGCTGCTAGCAGGCAGGCAGAGTGAGCGGGTGTGTGTGGCGGACGGACGGGAAGTGGTGGTTTTTGTTTTTGGGTTGCGGGGCGAGAGGCAGGCGACCGACAAAGTTTGCTCGCGACGGAGAGATGTTAGTGGCCCTGAAAAGGGCCGTTTTTGTTTGTGCGGTGCGGTGCCGCGGCGCGGTTTAGGCGCGCTCGCCGCGGATGCGGCGCGCGAGCTGGATGTCCTTGGGCATGATGGTGACGCGCTTGGCGTGGATTGCGCACAGGTTGGTGTCTTCGAAGAGGCCGACGAGGTAGGCCTCGCTGGCCTCCTGCAGGGCCATGACTGCGGAGCTCTGGAAGCGCAGGTCGGTCTTGAAGTCCTGGGCGATCTCGCGCACTAGGCGCTGGAATGGCAGCTTGCGGATGAGCAGCTCTGTGCTCTTCTGGTAGCGCCTGATTTCTCGCAGGGCGACGGTGCCCGGCCTGTAGCGGTGGGGCTTCTTGACGCCTCCGGTGGCGGGCGCGCTCTTCCTCGCCGCCTTGGTGGCGAGCTGTTTGCGCGGCGCCTTTCCGCCGGTGGACTTGCGGGCCGTTTGCTTTGTGCGGGCCATGGCGGTAGCGTTGGCGGTAGCGGAGCGGCGTGCGTGGAGGTTAGGTGCGGCGCGGCGTCCGGTGCTGCCTTGACAACGGGCCCGCGCGCCTCCGTGCTGCGCTTATATGCCCTCGGTTGCGCGTGGTGGGGGGAGGGCGGGCCAGAGTCTATATAGGGGGGCGGCGGGCGCGCTGGGCGCAGACCGTAGCCGACTCGCCAGCCGCTGCAGCTGCTGTTTGTGCACGTTTTGCTTTGCCCGAGGAAGGAAGGATGACAGGCCGCGGCAAGGGAGGAAAGGGGCTCGGCAAGGGTGGCGCCAAGCGGCACCGCAAGGTGTTGCGCGACAACATCCAGGGCATCACGAAGCCCGCCATCCGCCGCCTGGCTCGCAGGGGCGGCGTGAAGCGCATCTCTGGTCTGATCTACGAGGAGACCCGCGGGGTGCTGAAGGTGTTCCTGGAGAACGTGATCCGCGACGCGGTGACGTACACTGAGCACGCCAAGCGCAAGACTGTGACGGCCATGGACGTGGTGTACGCCCTGAAGAGGCAGGGGCGCACCCTGTACGGTTTCGGCGGTTAGGCTGCGTCGCAGCGGGCGCTGGCCTTCCCGCGGCCGTGCTTGTGGGTGGGAGAGACTAGAAAACGGCCCTTTTCAGGGCCACCACACTGTTCGGAAGTTGAAAAGTGCGAAAGAGTCTGTGTTGTTGTTGTTGTTGTTGCTGCGTGTGTGTGCGCTGTGTTGTTCGTTTGTTTGTTTGTTTGTTTGTTTGTTTGTTTCTTTCTTTCTTTCCGTTTGAGCGACGTGATGTGGCTGGGAGGGGAGAAGGAAAGGAAACGTGTCATGTGGCTGGCTGTGTGTGGAGCTGCTTCGTTTGTGTTTGTTATTGTGTGTCTTTGTATCGATCGCGACGGAGATGGCGGGCTGTGTGTTGTTGTGCGAGAGAGGCGGTAATTATTTGCTTGCGTGGTTTGGCTCTGTGTGTTTGCGGCGGCGTTGGGGTTTCCGAGGCAAGGCGTGTGGGCATAGGCGGCCGGATCAGCTGTTTCGTTCGTGTCGACGGCCGTTGCGCGCGGGAGTGGAGGGCGGTGTGTCGACACGCCTCCCTTTAACAATGGTCATTATTGCTGCCGTTGTCGTTTGGAAGGCGACTCTGCGACCGTGCAAAATGTGTGTGTGTGTGTGTGTGTGTGTGTGTGTGTGTGTGTGCGGGCTGTGTGGACGACAAGATGGCGGACGTGCGCCGGCGGCGGCTGTGCTGTGAAAGTGCAAAGTTGAAACAAAACAAGGTGCGGCGAGGACGACTGAAATTTTGCTTTGGACGTAGGTTTGTGTGGTGGCCCTGAAAAGGGCCGATTGTTGTGGGCCGGGCCGAGCCGAGCCGGCAAAGCGCGTTGCGTGCAGGGGAGCACGCGGCGCTGCGATTGCCTGGCCTCCTTTAGGCCTTCTTCTCGGTCTTCTTTGGCAGCAGGACGGCCTGGATGTTGGGTAGGACACCACCCTGTGCGATGGTGACGCCCGACAGGAGCTTGTTGAGCTCCTCGTCGTTGCGGATGGCAAGCTGCAGGTGGCGCGGGATGATGCGCGTCTTCTTGTTGTCGCGGGCCGCGTTTCCGGCCAGCTCGAGCACCTCAGCCGCGAGGTACTCCATGACGGCGGCGAGGTAGACGGGCGCCCCGGCGCCGACGCGCTCTGCGTAGTTTCCCTTGCGCAGGAGGCGGTGGATTCTGCCGACCGGGAACTGGAGCCCAGCCCTGCTTGAGCGGGACTTTGACTTGCCCTTGACTTTGCCTCCCTTTCCGCGTCCGGACATGGCGATGGGCTAGCGACGGTGCACACGAGAAGGAAACGAAAACGACCGGTGCGAGCGGCAGCGAGTCGAGCAGCGGAGTGCGTGCCGGCGCAGCCGGGGTGGGGGTGCTTTATGGGCTCGGGTGCGGCGGCCGGTTGCGCGCGCGCCCCATTGGTCGGCGGCCGCAACAGGGCGAGCTGGTAAAGGTGCGGCGGCGGCTGGCGGCGGGTGCCACTGTGTGGGGAGACGCTGACTAGAGCGGAGCGCTTGCTACTGGTGTTGCTGCTGCCGCCGTACGTTGGTTCGAGATGCCGCCCAAGACTAGCGGGAAGGCCGCCAAGAAGGCTGGCAAGGCGCAGAAGAACATTTCGAAGGGCGACAAGAAGAAGAAGCGCAAGAGGAAGGAGAGCTATGCCATCTACATCTACAAGGTGCTGAAGCAGGTGCACCCTGACACGGGCATCTCGTCGAAGGCGATGAGCATCATGAACAGCTTCGTGAACGACATTTTCGAGCGCATTGCGGCCGAGGCTTCTCGCCTGGCGCACTACAACAAGCGCTCGACCATCACGTCCCGCGAGATCCAGACCGCTGTGCGGCTGTTGCTGCCTGGCGAGCTGGCCAAGCACGCCGTGAGCGAGGGCACGAAGGCGGTGACCAAGTACACGAGCTCCAAGTAAGGAGGTGGCTCTGGAACGGAAGGAAGGATGGAGAGAGAATGCTCCTCCGTTGCGAGAGCGGCAAAACGGCCCTTTTCAGGGCCACCAACTTGCCTTTTGCGGGAAGGGCGGAATTGTTGTTGTTGTTTGTGTGGACGGCTGTGATGTATGTGTGCATTTTGATTGTGGGTGGGGGGGCGCGTCAAAGCGTGTTGCGCGGGGTACGGCCACGAGGTTGGTCGCCGTGGCGTGGAATGGTGGCACGCCTCGTTGGCGTGGTTTTTGACCCATTTGGTGTTGTTGGTGTGTGTGTTACCTGTCTGCGAGGGGGGACAGTGCGATCGCCGACTTTTGTGTCACCGTAACGACGGCCGTTTGCGGGTTTGTTTTTTGCACATCATACATGGCGAGGGTGAAATGTGAAATGTTGTTTTTTTTTTGTGGTTTTTGTTTGCCGCCCACTATTCCCTTTGCTGTACGCCGAGTTTGACAATGGTGCGACGTAACTGCAGCGTGGAGGTGTGTGAGTGACGTTGAAATGAACGTGCCATGAAGACGCATTGTTGTTGCATTGTACTGTACGTGTACGGCGACACGCACGATGATGTACCATTCGACTCTGATTTTTGATAGCCGTGTCTGACTGATTGCGTACGACGCACGCACACCGATGTCGTCATTCAAGATGCACGCGTGTCCAGTGCAGTACAGTAAGCGCGACGCTAGACGACGGCGGCGGCGGCGGCGGCCGTTTTTGGCGAATGTCTGTACACGTGTTTGTCTGTGTCCATCCGGTATGTATTTGTTTGTTTGAAAGTGTTTTGTGTGTCGGTGACGTGGTCCGATCCGTCGCCCCCCTGAGTAACTGTCGATCGGCGCGATAGACCGGCGTCACGCAACTGAACCGAAGTCGTGGGCACACCCGTCATACTGTTGTACACCGTCGCGCTGAGAACGGTAACGACAGGTTGACTTTGATCGGTCGAATGTCTGGGCAGAACGTGAGGAAGGAGGCAAGAGTGCAGGAGGAAAGGACAGAGGGGGGGGGGGGCAAAAGAGAGAGGAAGGGAAAAAGGGGAGAAACGCATTCGTAGAGCAACGGAACGTTCCCGTGTCGGAGGCGTATTGGAGCCGCACTGAAATGCGTTTAACGGCGGCGCGGCTGCAAGTGTCTGCCGTGGTGAACGTTACCTTTGACGGCTGCATTGGCCTTTGCTTTTTGCTTTTGCTTTCGCTTTCGCTTTCCCGGTTGTACGTAACGTTTGTTGGTATGGTTGGTTCTGAGGAAGAGTGTGTGACAGTGCCGTGCCGTCCATGTTCGTGTGCCCTCCCATTGTGTGTATGCTATTGTCTGTGTACTTGAATGATGTATGTAGGTGTTAGTGGACGTGTTTTACCAGTGGGGGGAAATGGATCGTCGATAGTTGGCGTCACTCTGTCACGGTCGAGATGACGCACCCTCCGTACAGAAAGGTGTCGGGAAAGTGTGTGTGTGTGTGTGTGTGTGTGTGTGTGTGTGTGTGTGTGTGTGTGTGTGTGTGCGTGCGTGCGTCCGTGAATTGGCAGTGTTTGGAGGTGGGCGTGCCCTGCATGTGGCCCGGAAGGCTGTTCGTTTGGCGGTAGTGTTGTGTGGACAGGGGAGGGGCATGCGTAACGCTGCTGGCATGGCATTTCGGGAGATGGGAGGGGGCAAACGAGGAAACGAGGAGCGGCGGCCAAAGACGGGACGGGGAGGGGCGCGGTGTGGGTGGCTTGCGCCTGTGCTCGGCGTTGTGGTTTGTGCAAAAGAGGAGGAGAAAAACAATGAGTTGCCAGGGAGGGGAGCGGTGTTGTGTTGTGGTTGTCGTGGTGTAGCCGCAGACGCGGCTGTCAGTGAACGTGGCGAGACGGACGGATGCGCGGAGGGGCGGGGGCGGCGCATTTCGCCGGTGCCGTGCCGTGCCGTGCCATGCCATGCCTGAAAGCCGCGTGGTCGCTGTGTTGTTGGTGGCGTGGGGGCGAGGAGAGTACCGTACGGGTGTGCTTGTGCGCCGGAAATGGCACACTGCGCCTGCCCGTCTTGGAGGCTGATGGCTGTGGTGTGGAAATGGGGCGCGGTGATGTTGAAGCAGTTGAAGAACAGAAAAGAAACCAAGAAGAAAACGGAAGGCGTGATGCGGCGGTGGTGGTGAGAGCGGGAAAAACAAAACAAAACAAAAAAAAAGAAAGAAAAAAAAACAACAAGAAAAAAGAAGGAAAAACAACAAGAAACAAAAAAAGAAAACAAAAAGTCTATCAATATTAAAATGTAAATGGAAATGGAAATGGAAATGGACCCAGGTATAACCTCCCTGCACAAATAGCAGAGAGTCCGATGATAATAAAAATGTGCCAGAATGTTAACGTCCCTACAAAACAAACCCAACGATAATATTAATGAAAGAATGAACCGTATGTAACATTGCAACAGACATAATGGAACCTGATAAATTGTATAAGGGCAGCAGCGTTGACCTTTGGCCCTGTATTCAGAATAAAAAGAGCCAAAGATCGTTACCCCAATGAAAAAGACACTGAAACACGTATGTAACATAGCAGCGATGGCGAGACATTGTAGCATCTGTGACCAGAGAGTTTGCGCTGGACCGCGCGAGTGTTGCGAGCGGTTCTCAGTCAGTCAGTCAGTCAGTCAGTCAGTCAGTCAGTCGTTGCGAGTCTGTAGCTCTGTCTAGTTGAGGGCTGTACTCTGTCAGTAGTCGTCGCGTGCAGTACGCTAATAGTCGTCATGCAGAGCGGTCGGTCAGTAGTAGCAGCCGAGTGCGGTTGTGTGATGTAGGCGGTCGGCAACACTGGTCAAGATGGTGAAGGAGGTATACTGTTAATTAATATAATCATTAGATAATGAAAAATTATATTTATTGTAATTAATTCTCCAACAAGTTCCCCAAAAATAATTTTTATTTCAAAAGCATTTTTCAAAATGTAATGTTTTATTGAACTAAAGAGTTCGTTGCACTTCCCATTTCATTCCACTTCTTTGAAGAAAAATTTCACTAAAATCACAAAAAAAGAGAATATTATTATTTGCAATGCAGTTCCTCCAAGCGCTGCGCAACAACAAGAGCAGAAATGTGACATCCATTTATTCTGAGGTAAGACTTTAATTCTGATTGTTTTGCACAGGGCCAAAGACCGATATTTCGGCTCAATTGAAGTTTCTTGTCACTGAACGGACTTTAAATGTTGTGAAGAATTTATATTTGAGTCGGATTGCGAATTTCACATTTTTGTTGCCATTTTCAATACCTCTCATTGTGGGCGAGGTTACAATTAGCGCAATGTCCATTAGCATCCGTAAATAACATTGTCCATTATTTTAAATTTTGCGGGGAGGTTACAACACACAAAAAAAAAAAAAAAACAAAAAAGTTGCATTTATATCCGCTCCTCAATTGTAGATACCCCTTACACAGCTGTGTGCAATGAATGAGTGCTGGCTGGTAATTAATTGCACTCCTTGGAGGGAAATGCCATAGGAAGTAGTCTTTAAAAAGTGAATGTTTTTCGTTAAAAGACAAAAGTTGCTTTAGAAAAAAGTAATAGTGGGGCTTTTGTTGTTGAACAAAATAAGTACAATGAACATACGTTATCAGATTTGCGCAATGCAGCTTCACACTACCTTTTGATTATAACACAATATACTATACATCGTCCCGAACCGTGACCAGAGTCGCGAGACGAGCAGAGCACGCCGCCGACGCCCGCTCAGTACAACCGTCCACCCGCTACTACTGTCGACCGACTACTACCTCTCCCGACTCGCGCTACAATATATATAACAACTGTTCCTGGCGACCCGGTGCGTGCCACTACTGTCGTCTGGCGCGGTCCAAGCGCCGACTAGCAACGATAAATAACTCTCTGGTCAGACAGAGATGCTGTCATGCCTCGCCATCGCTCTGGTAACGAATACATACGTGTTGCAGCGTGCGTACCACCGGAACACGCAGTGGCGGAGCCAAAGACTGTGTTGTCGAGGTCGAGTGCGAGCGGGAAGAGAGGCAGCGTCGGCACGGAGATGCAAGCGAGCGAGACGCACGGGGGCTGCGGCGTGGCGCGTTTGCGGTCGGCGCCTTTGGTGGCAACGGCCGGGACAAGCAGCGGTGTATGGTGTGGTGCGGGGCGGACAGGGGCGGCGGTGGACGGGGAGGAGGCGGCGCGACGACGGCATGGGGGCGAAAACGGGACGGGGGACGGCGGATGTTGAGAGGCGTCACGCGCGGACAGGACACAGGACACAGACACAGAGACACACAGATTGGAAAGGGAGGGTGCGCGGTAGTAGTTGGGAATGTGCGTACCGTGCGGGATGGGAGTGGGCGAGGAACACGGTCGTGGCCCCTGTTTGTGGGTGCGTGTGATGACGTCGGTGTGTTGTGGGAAGGGAAGGTGCTGTGGCGGCGGCGCGTAATGGGCGTAGGCCGAAAAGAGAAAGGAACGTGGGCAGTGTGTTGGCAAGCGTCGGTTCGACTGCGACGTTGATGGGCAGGGCAAGGTTAATGGTGGTAGGAGTAGGCGTGTGGGCGCAAAAAATCTGCCGCTGCAGGCGGTGCCGTAACCGCCATGGGGCGGGAAGGAGAGAGGGCCAAAGAAAGAAAGAAAGAAGAAAACAAAATAAAAAAAAAAAAGGAGGGGGGGGGGGCGAAAGGAAGGCAGGAAGGACAAGAGGCGAGGCGACGGCTTGCTTTGTGTATCGGTCGGTCTCTGGCTATGCTTCGTTTTCTGCAGCAGGGGTCGGTGCGCGGCGTGGCTCGCGGCAGTGGGAACGCCTGGCGGCTGGACGGCCAGCAATGCGGTTGGATGGGCGGCCACAGCACCGCACCTGTGCCCGAGGAGGAGACGCTGGCGGCGGGCCCTGAGGTGAGGCCGGCTCGGCTCGGCTGGGGCTGTGGATGTGTAGGTGTGCGCCGCTGCTGCAACAACGAGTAAAACGCGAGAAGAAGGGATGGCGGTAGAGAGAAAAAAAAAAAAAAGGTCGTGTTGTGTTGATGCGCAGGCAGACGCGTACAGAGAGACGAGCCCGGTCTGCAGCAGGGTGTGGCCGTGCCGAGTGCAGAGCAGCGGCGGCTCGGTTCGGTTCGGTTCGGCCCGGCGGCCGCGCTGTTGTCGCGGACGTGAGCGCCCCCTGGCGGGTGGCCGGAGGCGGCGCGGCGTGTTGGACGTGTGGCTGGTGGCAGTGCACAATTTGCGAGTGGCTGGCGGTGTGGCGTGGCGGTTGGCGCGTCGGGCGGCGGAGAGGGAGAGAGAGGGAGAGGTATGTGTTGCGGGCGCCCTTTGCTGCGCTGCGTCGTTGCGTGTGCCGTACAGGGCGGGCGCTTGTCGACTGTGTGGGCGGTGTGGCGAATTGGCGTGAAACGGCTGCCGAGAGGTGTGTGGTAGCGAGCCGGTCGGTGTCAGTGCGAAGGGGAATGTGCGTGCGTTTGGCGGTTTCGGTGTGCTTTTTGCGGCGTGAGAGTGGGAATTAGTGGGGCCGGCTGTTGTGTTTGTTCCTTGTGTCTTGTGTCGTGTAGGTAGCTTGATGGCAACGTGGAAGGACGCCGGTTTCGTTTCGAGCCTTGCGTGTGGGTTGTCGACGTTGACTGGTTGGCGTGTGCCGATGCACGTGCATGTGTGGGTCGCGAGTGCGTTTTTGGCTGGCTGTGTGTGTGTGTGTGTTTTGGGGGGGAAGGGGGAGGCGGTGGTGAAAGTGCAGTCGTTGCCACGGGCGTCGTCGGGTCGGGTGGGGCTGGGGCTGTGCGTCGTGGCGGAAAGGTGGTAGGTTGCGGGAAGCGAGCCCGTCGTTGACGGTGTCGCGTGAGTTGTGAATCGAGTGGGGCGCGGGGGCGCGGGGCGCGGGACAGGAGCAGCGTGCCGCTGCGTCGTGGTCGTCAGCAGAGGCTGTGCGTGTGCTTGTCCTTTTTGTGGGCGGTTCGTGCGAGGCGTTTTTGTTTTGTGTTGCCCTAGTTGTTAGTTTATTTTGTTTGTGTTTGTTATTTTGAGACGACGACTGGTTGGTGGCGTGCGCGCGAAGTGGCGGTGTGCGCTTCCCGTGTCGTTTGTGTTGTTTTTTTTTTGTTTTTGTTTTTGTGTGTTTTTTTTTGCACTGGGCCCCGGGGGGTGGGTGGGTGCGTGCGTGTGTGTCGATTGCCGGCTGGCGAAAGGTGCGCCATCGGCGGGGTGGGTCGCCGGCACGAGTAGAGGCGGCGGCGTTGTTGCTGTTGTTGTGTGGTGTTTGTTTTGTTCGGCTGTGTCGGCGAGCTGTGTTGCGGTGCGTGTGAATGGTGGTGCAAAAGTGCTGGCGTTGGGGCTGCGACTGCGACGGCGGCGAGCCGCGGGCGCGCATGATAGTGATGTTGTGAACAGCGGCTGTGTACGGTAGTGGTGTTGTTGTAGCACGACGTGCATCCGGGCCGGCGCGGAAAGCGCAGTTGCGGGCGGTTGCCCTTCGTGCCAGCCATGTCGCGTGAGCGGCGGGTTGCTGTGGTGTCGACACGTGGTGCTCTGGGTTGTTGTGTGGTGCCCTTTGGCCGGTGGGGGTGGTTCGCGTGCGTCTCGTTCGCGCTCGGTATCTGGTCGTGGTCGTGCTGCTCCCCCGTCTGTCGGCGGTTTTCGACGTCGTCTGTACGTTTTTGTCCGTTTGCGGCGGTGCCTGCCGACGTCGTCCCGTCGCGACCTTTCAACCGAAAGTGTGGCGCCCGAAGGTGAACGAACGTAACCCTGACCTCGGCGCTTTACGCTGAGCCGAGCGAACCGAACCGAACCTAACCTGTGGTGTGGTGAGGTGAGCTCAGCCTGTGAGCCCCAAACGTCTACGTAAGGTAAGCTGTCCGGCGGCTCACGCCTCACGTTTTGAACGCTTTTTTAACCTACGTTTGACGCTTCTTAACCTAGCACTGACCCCTTAACCTAACGTGTAACGTAACCTAACGTAACCTAACCTAACCTAACCTCTGACGCCTGACGTGTTTGAATGCTTAACCTAAGTTTGACGCTTAACCTAACCCAAGTCCCCTTAACCTAACCCACGTCCACCTAACCTAACCGAACCTAACCTAGACGTGTAAACGTAATGTGTAACGCGCAACGTGTAAGGTCGGCTGTCGTGTGTGCTGACGGCAGATTGGGTTGGTCTGTAGATTCGGATTGCGGTTTGCCTCGGTCGAGGGGTTGGGTCGGAAGCGGCGAGGGGCGGCGGCGCCTGTTGCGCAGGCGGCGTCCGTTTGCGGCGGGCAATTGTTGAGAAACGGCTGTGAATGTTGGCGGGCGAGAGGAGGAGGACGGCGCGCGATGTGGCCCGACGGCTGCGGGCCGATCGGGAAACGGCGGGAGGGCGACGGAAGGCGATGGGGCGGCGGAGGCGCGTTTGCACGGCCGTCATCGCCGCACGCCTCGGCTTGTGTGGCTGTGGCGCCGGCCGCGCTGGCCGGGCTGCCGCGGCGACGGTGTGGGAGTTTTGCCGAAGGTTTGGCCATTGTGGCGGGTCGTCGGCTGGGGCTGTGGGGGCGGCATTTGGGCGGGGGGCGGCGATTCTCGGCGGGCCGACCCAGGCTGTAGCGCGCGGTAGCTGCAGTTTGGCCGTGGTTTGCGGCGCTGCCGTGGCGACTGGTTGGCGACTGTGGTGTGGCTGTGTGTAGCCCCATCCTCGGTGGTTTTGAAAGGCGCGGGCGGTTGTGGCGCAGCTTTGGGGCTGCTCCGCACAGGCTGTCGGACGTTGGGCGGTAGCAAGCGCGGGAGGCGCGGCGCGGCGGCGCGCAGAGTGGCGGCCGCTCTCTCGGCCGTCCGCGCCCGCCCGCGACACTGGCTGGGCCCTTGTGATTCTCTGCTCTGCTCTGCCGTGCTGTGCTGTGCTTGCGTGCCTGCCGTCCCGCTCGCTCTCGCTCTCGCTCTCGCTGTGTGTTACGCGCGTCGTCGAAATGGCAGATCAGGCGGCTACGAACGAGACTGCTGCGGCACCCGCCGCCACCGGCACTACGAAGAAGGCCAAGTCTGCGTCGTCTGCGAAGAAGCCGCGCGCCAAGCCTGCGCACCCGCGCACCTCTGAGATGGTGACGGCCGCCATCAAGAGTCTGAAGGAGCGCGGCGGGTCGTCGCTGCAGGCGATCAAGAAGTACATAGCCGCGCACTACAAGCTGGACGCGGAGAAGCTGGCGCCGTTTATCAAGAAGTACCTCAAGTCGGCCGTCGTGGCGGGCGAGCTGGTGCAGACGAAGGGGAAGGGCGCGTCCGGCTCGTTCAAGCTTGCCGGCGCCGGCGGCGGGGGGGGCGGCCGAGGGCGGCAAGGCTCGTGCTGGCGGTGCCAAGAAGAAGCGCGCCGCTCCGGCCAGCAAGGAGAAGAAGGGCGCCCGTGCGGCCGGCGCAAAGAAGGCTGGTGGCGTGAAGGCGGCGACCGGTCGGAAGGCGGGCGCCGCCAAGAAGGCGTCTGCGGCGTCGGCCGCTCCCGCGGGTGCGAAGAAGGCGGCTGCGGCCAAGCCGGCCAAGGCCAAGTCGCCGTCGAAGGCGAAGAAGGCCGCCAAGGTTCCGACGAAGAAGCCGAAGGCGCCGCGCCCGAAGAAGGCGACGACGCCGTCTAAGGGCGAAGGCTTCGCCCAAGAAGAAGAAGTAGAGTAGAGTAGAGGAGAAAGAGATGGGAAAGGAAGGGTTTGGCGCTTGACCCCGTCGTCCCCACCCCCCGTCGTCGTCTAGTGGCGCGCAAGAGACGCGCGGCCCAAAACGGCCCTTCTCAGGGCCATCAAAGCACGTCGGGGAAGGTTTTGATTGTCGTGTTGCGTTTGGTGTGGGTGTCTGTCTGTATGCCCGTGGGGATGCTGTTTGCGTGCCGTGGTGGTTTGATTGCGGGGGTCGGTGGCGGGTGTGGGCGGCGGTAGCCGGTAAGCGGTGTTGTTGTTGTCGTGGTTGATTGTCGCCGTGTTTGTGGCGGCGGCCGACGGTTGGTTTTCTGTCACGTTGTTTTGTTTGAATACGTTGGTTGGCTTGCCTGCGTTCGTTCTTCTCGGATGTGTGTCTTGTCTAGTCGTGTCTGGTCTTTGTTTTGTTTCTTTGTGTGTGTTATGTTTTGCAACGGGGGGCACGTTGAGATGTGGAAGGAGTCGGCGGGGATTTCGGTGGCGTGTAGAGCGAGCGAGCGCGCCTGCCTGGCCGTTGGCCGTCGGAGTGGAGTGCGGGTTTTTTTTTGTTTTCGAAACGAAAGCGGCGGCCGGCCAGCCACCCGTGCGGTGTGACGTCGGCCGTTGGGTATTGTGCGCTTTGAGCGCCGGGGAGGGATGATGTGTGATTGTTGCGCGCTGCTAGCAGGCAGGCAGAGTGAGCGGGTGTGTGTGGCGGACGGACGGGAAGTGGTGGTTTTTGTTTTTGGGTTGCGGGGCGAGAGGCAGGCGACCGACAAAGTTTGCTCGCGACGGAGAGATGTTAGTGGCCCTGAAAAGGGCCGTTTTGTTTGTGCGGTGCGGTGCCGCGGCGCGGTTTAGGCGCGCTCGCCGCGGATGCGGCGCGCGAGCTGGATGTCCTTGGGCATGATGGTGACGCGCTTGGCGTGGATTGCGCACAGGTTGGTGTCTTCGAAGAGGCCGACGAGGTAGGCCTCGCTGGCCTCCTGCAGGGCCATGACTGCGGAGCTCTGGAAGCGCAGGTCGGTCTTGAAGTCCTGGGCGATCTCGCGCACTAGGCGCTGGAATGGCAGCTTGCGGATGAGCAGCTCTGTGCTCTTCTGGTAGCGCCTGATTTCTCGCAGGGCGACGGTGCCCGGCCTGTAGCGGTGGGGCTTCTTGACGCCTCCGGTGGCGGGCGCGCTCTTCCTCGCCGCCTTGGTGGCGAGCTGTTTGCGCGGCGCCTTTCCGCCGGTGGACTTGCGGGCCGTTTGCTTTGTGCGGGCCATGGCGGTAGCGTTGGCGGTAGCGGAGCGGCGTGCGTGGAGGTTAGGTGCGGCGCGGCGTCCGGTGCTGCCTTGACAACGGGCCCGCGCGCCTCCGTGCTGCGCTTATATGCCCTCGGTTGCGCGTGGTGGGGGGAGGGCGGGCCAGAGTCTATATAGGGGGGCGGCGGGCGCGCTGGGCGCAGACCGTAGCCGACTCGCCAGCCGCTGCAGCTGCTGTTTGTGCACGTTTTTGCTTTGCCCGAGGAAGGAAGGATGACAGGCCGCGGCAAGGGAGGAAAGGGGCTCGGCAAGGGTGGCGCCAAGCGGCACCGCAAGGTGTTGCGCGACAACATCCAGGGCATCACGAAGCCCGCCATCCGCCGCCTGGCTCGCAGGGGCGGCGTGAAGCGCATCTCTGGTCTGATCTACGAGGAGACCCGCGGGGTGCTGAAGGTGTTCCTGGAGAACGTGATCCGCGACGCGGTGACGTACACTGAGCACGCCAAGCGCAAGACTGTGACGGCCATGGACGTGGTGTACGCCCTGAAGAGGCAGGGGCGCACCCTGTACGGTTTCGGCGGTTAGGCTGCGTCGCAGCGGGCGCTGGCCTTCCCGCGGCCGTGCTTGTGGGTGGGAGAGACTAGAAAACGGCCCTTTTCAGGGCCACCACACTGTTCGGAAGTTGAAAAGTGCGAAAGAGTCTGTGTTGTTGTTGTTGTTGTTGCTGCGTGTGTGTGCGCTGTGTTGTTTCGTTTGTTTGTTTGTTTGTTTGTTTGTTTGTTTCTTTCTTTCTTTCCGTTTGAGCGACGTGATGTGGCTGGGAGGGGAGAAGGAAAGGAAACGTGTCATGTGGCTGGCTGTGTGTGGAGCTGCTTCGTTTGTGTTTGTTATTGTGTGTCTTTGTATCGATCGCGACGGAGATGGCGGGCTGTGTGTTGTTGTGCGAGAGAGGCGGTAATTATTTGCTTGCGTGGTTTGGCTCTGTGTGTTTGCGGCGGCGTTGGGGTTTCCGAGGCAAGGCGTGTGGGCATAGGCGGCCGGATCAGCTGTTTCGTTCGTGTCGACGGCCGTTGCGCGCGGGAGTGGAGGGCGGTGTGTCGACACGCCTCCCTTTAACAATGGTCATTATTGCTGCCGTTGTCGTTTGGAAGGCGACTCTGCGACCGTGCAAAATGTGTGTGTGTGTGTGTGTGTGTGTGTGTGTGTGTGTGTGTGCGGGCTGTGTGGACGACAAGATGGCGGACGTGCGCCGGCGGCGGCTGTGCTGTGAAAGTGCAAAGTTGAAACAAAACAAGGTGCGGCGAGGACGACTGAAATTTTGCTTTGGACGTAGGTTTGTGTGGTGGCCCTGAAAAGGGGCCGATTGTTGTGGGCCGGGCCGAGCCGAGCCGGCAAAGCGCGTTGCGTGCAGGGGAGCACGCGGCGCTGCGATTGCCTGGCCTCCTTTAGGCCTTCTTCTCGGTCTTCTTTGGCAGCAGGACGGCCTGGATGTTGGGTAGGACACCACCCTGTGCGATGGTGACGCCCGACAGGAGCTTGTTGAGCTCCTCGTCGTTGCGGATGGCAAGCTGCAGGTGGCGCGGGATGATGCGCGTCTTCTTGTTGTCGCGGGCCGCGTTTCCGGCCAGCTCGAGCACCTCAGCCGCGAGGTACTCCATGACGGCGGCGAGGTAGACGGGCGCCCCGGCGCCGACGCGCTCTGCGTAGTTTCCCTTGCGCAGGAGGCGGTGGATTCTGCCGACCGGGAACTGGAGCCCAGCCCTGCTTGAGCGGGACTTTGACTTGCCCTTGACTTTGCCTCCCTTTCCGCGTCCGGACATGGCGATGGGCTAGCGACGGTGCACACGAGAAGGAAACGAAAACGACCGGTGCGAGCGGCAGCGAGTCGAGCAGCGGAGTGCGTGCCGGCGCAGCCGGGGTGGGGGTGCTTTATGGGCTCGGGTGCGGCGGCCGGTTGCGCGCGCGCCCCATTGGTCGGCGGCCGCAACAGGGCGAGCTGGTAAAGGTGCGGCGGCGGCTGGCGGCGGGTGCCACTGTGTGGGGAGACGCTGACTAGAGCGGAGCGCTTGCTACTGGTGTTGCTGCTGCCGCCGTACGTTGGTTCGAGATGCCGCCCAAGACTAGCGGGAAGGCCGCCAAGAAGGCTGGCAAGGCGCAGAAGAACATTTCGAAGGGCGACAAGAAGAAGAAGCGCAAGAGGAAGGAGAGCTATGCCATCTACATCTACAAGGTGCTGAAGCAGGTGCACCCTGAC